>NW_010407765.1:0-7339 GCF_000710305.1 Buceros rhinoceros silvestris | reverse complement strand
CTCTTCCGAGCAGGCAGCTCTTTGGACCAGATTTTTCCACTTGAAGCTGAGATCAACTTCAAAGTGCCCGAGCTACAAATAATTAAAATGTTTTTAAAAGACAGTATGAATATGCTACTTGGATTAATCGCAAGCAAAAAATATGGGTCATTTTACGTAACAGACCGCAAGTGAGAATAGAGAATACAGCTGGCAACTTCAAGTAGGTCCCCACAGGCCATTTTTCTCCACCATGAAGCCATTGTACATCAGGCAGCCTCTGTTCAGAGTGAGCCTACATCTGGAATAAACTAGCGTTAGAAAGGAAGCACGCTGCCAGCGCAATGTGGGGAAGCTCGCCTTCTGCCTGCTCCAAGTGCATACCATCAAATGCTCGATTTCATAAGCACATCATTAATAAAACAAAAAGGAACATTTTCCCTCGGAGTGTTGAGAAAAAATAAATAAATAAATAAATAAAAGACATTGGAGCCTTTTCTTTCACCAGCTAATTGCAGGGGAGTTTAAAGAGGTTTGACTGATTTTGACTGTACCGTGTTCAAGAAGCTGCAAATCTACATATACAAAGGAAAAATTGCTTTGAAATCGTGTATTAAAGAAAAGCTTGGCAGGAGCAAGGTGTAAACAAATGGAAAACAGAAACGCAGTAAGTAGTTAAAAAGCCAGACAGTAAAATGGAAAATGTAAAATAGCTGTCTACAAAAAAGCACTTTCTGTCAGAGCAGCAATTCAGCTGAACATGGTGTAAATATGTAACAATTTTTTAATAAAAACAGAGATAAGCCCTGATGAGAATACCAACAACCACACAAGGTCTGTACAAACACACTGACTGCCACGGGCCCTAACACAGCCTGTGAGATGTCTCCTTCCCTCGGCGCTTCAACGTGGATTTTTACTGTCTGTCTGCAGGGACTGGTTCCCACTTACAAACTTCACAGGTTTTCCCCGTAAGAGCAGCAGAAGCAAACAGTGATCTCTTCCTCACTTTGGCCACAAAGCTGCTCCAGAAATGTGACACTTCAGAGAAAATTGCAAGTTTCATGCATTAAAAAAAATATTACTTCAATAGGCTTCATAGGAGCTGGCAGCCAACGTGCTGATCACACGCAGCTGAAAACCATCACAAAATCTCCCAAACAGAAACGCATCACATCCAGACCACCATAACAGCCTTCACACAACAACTCACTGCAGCAGCATCCTCTATGGGGCAGGGAGTACTGTGGGATGGCATACCAGCACACCACTCCCCAGCATCCTCGACTGATGTGGGATAAATCAAAAGCACTGCTCCCAGCTGCCTGCCCTACTTTGGTTCAAGTCATGCCTCCTCCCACTATCCCCATTCCTCAGCTGGCAGATGGGACAGTAGCTGGGGGATTAACCTGCAAGATCACAGGTGATACCAGGTGAGTAGCTCAAATGCGTCAATCTCAAGATACACAGTCAAAAGCCGCCACTCTTCACATCACAGATAACAGTGTGAATGACTCAGTACCAGAAAATCAAGCCAAAATCTGATTTTTGCAGATTCTTAACAAAGCAATTATTTCATTAGTGGATAATGAGCATATTTTTCATCTGATCTTAACCAGGTTATTTTTAAGGTTGATTTGACAGCAGGACTCCTGCTGTAATCAACTACCTTGGGATTTGTTTTCATTGTGGTACAAGCAAGCTAAACAATTTCAAGACAAATCAAAAGCATCGGGGAAAAAAACAAATCTCAATTCCTTTATCAATAAATTGTTTCAAGATAGAAATCCTTTTGTCCATCCCTACTGCCTATGGAAATTTCTCAGCACCGAGCCACTGAAGCCTTTGGCTTCTACCTCTGGATGATGCAAGCCACACAGTAGGTGTCTCGTACACCACTCGAAAGAGGGGGGAAAACCCCAAACCCAAGTAGCATTTAATGTGAATTGCACACAGCTGATCATGTGAACTTTCCATGTCCTCAAAATAAGCAGGAGCAAGCAGCACAGACACAACTGTGATTGCATTCAAGCGTCCAGCGCTGATAAAACAAGTCCCCTTGTTTGGACAAATGACCGTCAGACACTTGGCATCCTTTCACTGAAAAGTAAGTACTTTCCCCATGGAAAGAGAAGCATCCTAGGGGATAAAGACTGAGTAACAGTCAAAAGCAAAAACATACCCTCCCCCAAACACATAATTAAAATACACAAAACAGCCATCACAGCAGAGTGGATGAAAATCTGTGACTTAAAGCAGACTGTCCCCCAGGGATCCATCTCCCGAGACAGACTGCTTGTTGACATCATTTCCTTGGCAAGGGCTTTAAACATTTTATCAGCCGTTGCAAGCACCTGAACTACATCATCACCCCTAACAAAAATCTGCTGGAATCATTTGTCATCCTGAGCCATCACCATCTGGACTGCACCTCTTCAGGCTGCTCTCCTCTTGCCATCAACTGAAGCTTTATTGCAAGATCAGCAAGGGATTTCTCAGCTCTCCCTGACCCTGGGGGGATTTTGGCACGGCAATTGCCCCTGGGGAGCTCAGGCTTTTAAGGGTTACAAGGTGTTTGCATCCCCCTCGACTATCTTGCCCAGACTCATCCTGTTGCTGGACTGTTGGGAATGGTTGGTTGGTTAGTTTGAAGTTTCACAGAGAACACCCAAGCTGCCTGCAGTAGACTGAAGACCATCCTGGTATAAGACACCGCGCCCCTGTGTCAGCTAAAGAGGGGTCTCTGTACATCTGTGGCATCAGAAAACCTGTCAGTTTGATCAGTGGTTTCAGCACCCTGCCCCAAAAATTAAGTGCATGTAGCTTTATAATCCCGAATAACACCTGAAATATTAGAGCATCTAAGCAACAGCATACTCTATTTTTAGGCATGTCCACTTGGTTTCAAACATTCACACTTAATGATTAAAACATAAAACAGTGTGAACTTACAGTTCAGCTAAACCCAGTTCTTCGCATTCCAGTTGTGGGTTTGCTGCATCTGTAATACCATATACAAAATGAAAACAACACTTTCTCTGTAGGTGGGAAATGCTTTCATACTGGTGCTCTCACCTGCGGTCTGTGACAGCTGAGCGAGGCTGAGGTCTCCTGTAACACAACCTCATGCATATCTGTGCTGCCTTTGGGGGTGGCTCACTTCGAAGAGCAAGGATCCCATTTGAAGACGACACATTAAAACTAACTCATTACAACTTACCCATTACCAGACTACCTCTACGCCCCATCCTCCACTGCAGCCTTGGAAAATTCAATCCAAAACTGGAGTAAAAGGACAGATTGCTATTCAAAATTAGTATCTCCAGCTACCACAGCTGTAGCTATTGCTTAATCACAGCAAAGACAGGCGAAACCTTAAAACAGCTGAAAAAAATTTGCAGCGAGACTTAACCCCAGAACATTGTGATGACATTTTTTTTTATGGCAAGGTGGAACATAACTGGCAGCAAAAAAAAAATTAGCTGTAATTTCACTACTACTTACATCAAAACACTCCCTAAAAGCCCAAGCAAAACCAAGGCCGAGATTCATGAGGGCTGTACAGCTACAATTAAAAGACGGCCCTTTTCCCTAAGAGAGTTTACAACCCAATACAGACAAGAAAGAGGGAACACATGCTTATGACAGCGCACATTAAAACTTCAAGACAGTAGATGGCCCCAGGATTCATGTTAATGAAAGTTGGAAGCAAACACAACAGATAAAAAGATGCTAAGAACAAAAACAGATTCTGAGGAATGCCTTTACATGACTAAAGGTATCTACACCAAAAACCAAAAATAGAGTTATTTATGTCTAGAAACATGCATTATACGTGTCTCTTATGAGCCTTGATGAAGCAATAATTACTGCTTATGTTACCAAAAAAAACCTCTGATGTAAAGCAACTTAGCTTCAGTGGAGTACCTTGCTCACAGCAAGGTTTTCATTTTTGTACAGCAAGCGGATGAGAATTCCTTTTTCTCCATTATGTTTAAAAAAATAGTAAAATGCTTAAAGCCAGTACATTATTTCAAGCCTCATGTTTTGATTGCTGTAACACGCCATCAGCCTTCCTCTTCTGCATGGCAAGATAAGGAACATTTTCCATTAACCAAAACAGGGTAAAGCTGGCATTTACCAATGCTAATAGGTGAATACTGCTATAGAAAGGCTGTCAACCCTTCCTAAGCAAAATGCAGTTCAAAGCATTCACCCTTCCCCAGACAAGCCATCTTAATAAGAAGGCAGTAGCGGGCCCGAACAAAGAAGTTGCTGATAAAAAGAAACCAAGTGACGTGCAGTTGCAGCAATACAAAAGCAAATGCTGGCTGGCAAAGACCTGCCTGGCAAAGATGTACATGCACATCTGTGTGCACCTGTGTACACACTCATGAGCCTGGAGAGGGCTGTGGTCTACGTAAGCTGGTCTCAGTTGATCAGTGAGATAGCAAAACTAGCTAGGCATGCTGCTCTGGCAGCTGCAACCCACTGCATAGTAATTGGGGCTAACAACATGGAACCAAGATCTTGAAACACTACTATATCCAGACCTTCCTCGGTAACCTTAACCTCTGTGAGGCAAGGCATTAATATGCCCTTCCCTTCCCCCCTCCCTTTTTTTAATAGATGATACGCCAACTTCACAAAAACACCAGGCACACCTTACAGGGCCACCAGATGCTGATTTGTTTCCATCCTGGCAAGGCATCCCCCACAGCCTCGGTGCTACGACCAGCCTGGGAGACCTGGTGCACACCCTGCACTCCTCCCATGCCAAGTATTTCTCCGAATGGAGAAATGTTCAAATGCAGGGCCCCAGACCCTTTTCACCTGCCTTCCTTCCCTATCAAAGCACTTTATCCTGTCCAGTCTCCTTTATCTCCTTCTCCTGGTGACTGCTAAACTTGAATGTGGATTTCAATCCCCTGTTAACCCAGATACTTACACAGAAGTGAGAGGATCCAAGGGGGTTCTGGAGGTGTCTTGTTTTTTCTTTTAATGGTTGGTATTACAAGAACTTTTCAAGGGCATCCTGCTGGGGCTGGAGGAAGCCCGTCTGCTCTGATACACTTCATCTCCAGCCAACCTTCTTCTGGCTTCATCAGTGAAGCCCGAATCATCATGCCAGTGAGATCTGAATTTGTTCAAGTAATTCTTAAAAACTACACTTCCATTCCGCATACTTGTAACCCTGCTCCTTGCAACCCTCACAGTCCTACTTCTGATGCCTACCCATGGCAGCTGTACCCAGCTATCTCTGCGCCTCTTAGGCGCTGAACAGCTGAGGAAGCAGACCACAGCTCTTCCAAAAACAGTATGACAGAGAAACTGAGAAGAAAACCGAGGGATTCTGTCCTACCAGTAAACACAGTGAAATCACAAAATTGGTATATTGTGAGGAAATCTTTATCATTTTTCAGCTGACTCCTGTAGCCCTCCCCCATTCTGCTTTTTGATCTATGCCTTTGTGATTACCAGCCTAACAAACATGTCCCTGTCTCAGGCCACTGCGTAAAAGAAATAAACTTTAATTTCTGTATTTAAGCTCCCCAATCTTCCCAGGATGTGACGGATCATTACTCCATCTTAGAGATTGCCTGGTCTTAAACGACTGCACACAACCCTGCAGTCAGCCAGGGTCCTCTCCAAGGTCAGGTCTGGTTAACAGACCTTCAAGATCTTGCTGCCAGGCAGATAAAGCCTTGCTGCTTTGAATCCCCACATTTTGAAGGGCATTTAGGTTCATCCTAAAAATATTGCAGCATAACTGAACCACCTGTAAACATTAAACGTTCCCTGCTAATTGACAGGTACAATATTTACTGAGGGTTACATACCAGAGAACAGCCTGGCAGATTTGTTTATGCACAGCGATAGCAATGCCAAGCGCAAAGGAGAGACAGACCAAGATCTGGGAGATGAAAGCAAGCCTGAAGAAGAGGACTGACACATGCACACAAACCAGTAACACAGGAATCTCCTGGCAGGTTCACTTGACAAACAGCATTTGTCTTGCTTTTCATTTCACAACTCAGCATTGCTGTTATTAGCAGCACACAGCGAGAAAAGGAGAGATCAACCCCACACGAATGGGAGAGGAGGTGTCCTGAAAGCAAACAGCACCAAAGACACATGGATGCTTCAAGAGCACCCCCAGCACAACAATACCAAGGCATCAGCCATGAGGTGGCTGCTGGATTCAGTACAGCAGTGGCTGAAGGCACACAGATTTGACTCAACCTCTTCTCCCTGTTTTTGTTACGACAACTTCAAACTGAATTTTTACAGGGAAAAAATGAGATTTTCCTGGACTCCACAGTCCAATTACAGCAATTCTCCACTTTGCATCCTGGGTTAGGGCAGGGGGAAGGAGCAGGGGGTAGGACTGGAGTGGTGGAATGGAGCAGAGTGGTGGGGAGGACCAGCGATGTCCTCCTGCAGCTGCGCCAGTTGCCAAGCAGCTTCTCGAAGCCTGTCCTCCCCCTGCAGCTAAACTTTAGCTTGCCACAGGCTCACTCCCATCATCTGGAAGCAAATATAGTGCTCCCCAAAGGCACAAGGGTGACAGCCCTGGCTATTTAATTAATCAATGTGTGGAGGAGACGTCAAGCGTGGGGCAGGCAGCGAGGCTGAGCTGCTTTCCCCATGGAGAGGGTGCCCTGCCAATGCACCCTGTCCGCGCTCAGGAGGCGATAACTCATCCGGCGGCAACGAGAGGTTTGGCTTGTACTTTGAAGCCTGGAAGGAGGCTGCAACTTCTGACTTGACATCCTGGTTGCTATTTTCAAAAGGCTTCTGGATCTCACATGCCTGAGTCCTGGGTCACGCTTTGAAAATGGAGCTGGAAGTGAGATATGATGCTCCCAAGTGTCTTTATTCTTTGTCTTTTTTTGTTTTTTTAAACAGGACTCAATTTTGAAAAATTTATTCACTGTTACTATACAATTATTACTAAGAAACTAAATTAAGCATTCATTACTGTGATAGCCACTACTCCATGGATGCTAGAGTGATGGGCTTCTATAAGGCCCCCTTGTCTTTAAAAAAGCAAAGGATGAGCAAAGCATGTTATTCAGGCTCCAGCTGTTCACATTTCTCCTCATGCAGGTGTCAGGAAAATGTAATTAATGCTGACACACATAAAGGTCATATTTCTAAGCAAAATATTAAGGGCCGGGGGGACGGGGCGGGGGGGTGGTTTAAAAGAGAGAGAAGCATTTTTACTAAACGACCGTGCCTCCCAACAGGCTCTATGACAGATACACCACAACTGAACAGATCATAGCCCTTAAATTTTCAGTGACTCAACTACGCTTTTACATTTTACAAAGCCACCTTCTATATGTTTTGCATTAAA
>NW_010407764.1:75565-85826 GCF_000710305.1 Buceros rhinoceros silvestris | reverse complement strand
GCTGGGTCAATCCATCACGGCAAAACAGTTCTCACACCGCCCCCGCCGGGAATTGGCAGAAACGGAGAAGGTTCTACCCATTTTGCAGAAGGAGTCTTTTACTGCTTCAGGGAAATAGCAGGTCACGGACGTGGCTTTCTCTCCTTGATAAAGGTTTCCAGTCCTGGGGCGTGAGATTCAAGAGTCCTGCGCGGCATATCTGAGAGAGCCGCAGCAGGGACAAGATAGAGAGGACAGTAGGTAGAGCAGAGGGGAAAGCAAGATGTCCCCTGATCTCTCAACAGGCCCCCTTTTATGAGTTCATTCCGGAGAGGCGTGTTCTCCTTGCCGGAAGCTTGGAAGAACCACAGCAATCTGGGAAGAAGAAAGCCAGACAACAGAAGAGCATCCGGTTCCACCATGTTGAACCCGGGACAACAGAGTAGTAGTCCTAGTAAAGCTCTTCTCCAGCTGAGATGAAGGAACGTTAACATTGATCTGTACTTTTAATTAACTGTTAATCATAGTGGGTTTTATAACGCGTGTGTTTCACGAAGAGGCCATGGCTTTCCAAAGGTGCTGCTGTTAACATGGACATCTTTCCTGGTGTTGGAGTGCTGGCTGGTAGAGGGCAGATTAGAGAAAATTTGGAGGCTGCAGAGGACTTCTGTAGGGGAACCCTTCTGTTGGACCGGAAAGTAGGGACAGGAAGACAGAGCTATAAAGCTTGTGTGTAAATTATCATTTGTCTCTTCCCTCTACTTCAGTCCTGATCTGGAGAGAGAAGAAAGCTCTATGTCATTAAACAAGTCTTGGTGGGTTCATAGAGCAGGTGATATACATCCTCTATTTGCCTCAGACAGCTACATGTACATCTTTCTAATGTGATTAGGCCATCATACAGGGCACAGATCCATTTATTATTCTGCCTGAGAGCTCCATGTTCTGCTTTAAAAAATTGTTACTCCTGGAGTCAGCAATTACTTTAAAATAAATTTACCAAAGACAAAATTGTGCCTCTTGGGTCAGTAAATGACTTCCCTGTTTTTTCTTGAAGAGACAAGGTGTTTATTAAAGACCTCCTTAGTTTACTGTGTTGGGTTTTTCACTTTGAATAATTGTCCAATTAAATATAATTTGGAAGTCCATGCTAACCTACTGCTTGCATTGTACAAGTAAGAATATCTCTGAAAGATGTGCATTAATAAATCCCTCTGAGCCCTATCTCTTTTAAAAAATGGCTTCTTTTGTTTAATTTTTAGAATTTTTTAACAGGGGTCTCAGCCTTACGTTTGGAAATGCCGCTGTTTTCACACAAATAATTTATAAAGTTCGTTCTTTCAAATTCTGTAGAAAACATTTTTATCATTTGTTGTAAGTTAACTTAATTTTTTTTAAATTATTTTTAACTTATTGTTTAGGTTTGAAACATATTTTACAGCCTAAAACTTTGCGCATTGGGGTTTGGTTTGTCTAGGTGTTTTTATTACTACTCACCAAGAGGGAAATAGTATGAAGTTAAGTGGATTTAGAGCTATAGGCTCCCTATAACTAGGGAAAAAAACTTGACATTACTTTAAACAAGCAGATACTTAGTGTAGACCTTTTCTTTCTTTTTCCTTCTTTTTTTCCCCCTTTGTTTCCTAGAGAATCAGGATTGGTAACAATTTGTTTTTCCAAATAGATCAGATTGTTTGTATGCTGGAGAACTAACAAGTATAAACCAGCAGAAGGATAAAAGTAATTAAATGTAGCAATTAGATGAAGTTCTAGAAATCCAAGATGGACTTGGTCACTAAGAGATATGCAGAAGGATAAACAACACTTATGTTGCCTGCTGTAACCTGTTCCGCAGAGATTCAGTCACGCACGGCCTAGTGTTCTGAGCACGAGGCTGGCAGCAGGACCTCTCACTTGGACTCAAACACTGAGAGCATTGAAGTTTCTTTGTCTTCTGGGATCTGCGTCACTGCAACTCATTTTCTTCTGTAGATAGAAGATTTTTATTCCTAATAGGAGTGTGATGAGTATTGATTAGCTAATCAATGTAATTAATAAAGAATTTTAGAACAGGGGAAATAACAAAGCATATGGGGGAAATTTTTTCTCATTGACGTGTTAAAAATGAGTAGCAAGAACTGCCATAAAACAAATCCTCAAAAATATTTTATGCCGGTGTAGTTACACTTTTAATGGTAGTTGATATTACTCTCATTGTATAAAAAAATGTCTTCTTGTTTTGATGTAGGTGGGAACAGACATGATATTAAATTGACATTAAGATAGAAATTAAATGCCTACTCTGTCCTTTATATTCTGGCTGCCTTTACCCTCTAGTGAAACTCTAGTCGTTGGAAAGCTTGTTTGCCTTTCCTACCCTATCAATGCACAGAACATCCAATTAATTAATATTAAGGTCAGTAATACAATCTGTCATTCCTGAAGAGTAAAGATCGAACCACCATCCATCCATCCATCCATCCATCCACAAGCATAAACCCCCACCAAGTATTTTCAGTCTGTGGCATCCAAAATAAACCAGAAGTTACTCAGTACTGTTGCCTTCAATACAACCGCATCCACGGGCAAGGGGAGCATGTAGTTGTACATGCATATGGATGACTGCAGAGATCTGAAGCCCATCGTTCAGTTCCAGCTCAGATGGGGAGCTGCTTAACATCATTGAAGATGGACTGGAATAGAAGGGAAGTAGCAGTGGACTTTTGTTACTCAGTAGTTTGATAACATAATTCTTCAGGAAAGAGTCCTTACAGATAAAATAGCTTTGTTGCATCATGGAGCCAGGAGGATTTGGGATAGTAGGAGGCCAGAGGAAAGCGACAGGAGGCTTCAGATGAGGCAAATTCTTTGACTGAGAAGTCCCATTATATACCTTTTTCTCCCTTTTGTAACCCATGACGTGCAGGCCCAAATTGCTTGTGGTGTTCTGTAGGTGAAAAGCCTGGTCTTTACCGAGCATCATGACAAAATGTCATGCCTTACTTTGGGATAAGGCTGTAATTAGAGGCTGCTCATAGTTGAGAAGTACAGAGATGTGCTGTTGCAGTTTTGGAAATGGGAAATAGGATGAAGAGCAGATTTTGAAAAATATCTGTCTGGGAGGGTCTAAAGCCGAGGAGAAATGGTAGAGAAGTAAACAATCTCAAAATCAAGAAGAAGGATGTTCGCGTTTTCACCATTAAAAACAAACAAACAAACAAACAAGGAGCTGGTTATACCTATTTCACCTTCTTTGCTGTGTGCTTACCTACAGAATCCAAATCATCTGTATTCTGCTTTGGAACGATGTATTGATTGCATTAACCGCGCTCGCAGTGCAGCTAGCCACTCAGTATACTCGTACTTCTGCAAGAGTCCATTTACCAGATTTTTTTTTAATGCTGATTCAGGAGAAAACAAGCCAAACAGACACACCACACCATCATGCTCCCTCTCCTCTCCCCCCCCAAATGGGTGGAAGAATTGGCTCAAACCTTGCCCTGATTCCTTTTGGAAAGGTGGAGAATGGCATTTTTGGAAAAAACCTGCTTTCCTGGCTCTTTAGTTGTCTGACTGACAGACAAGCAGTAACGGCACCCCTTAAAAACATCCATTTCTAACAGCACCTGCAAGGTTTTCATACATCCCTGCTGTGCTCTGCGTCCCAAAGGCCTGCTTTCCTGCTGGGCAAAAAGTGGAAGCCAGAAGTTTGTTGAAATGGTGCCGTTTTATGAAATACTACTGTGGTGATAAATCAGAAAATTGAGACTGTTTTTTATCAATATTTTCCAGCAGCTTTTCTTACTTGCTTTCCCTTATGAGCAACTTCACAGAATGCAGGGCTCAGTTCATGCCAAGGATGCTCAGTTAATCACTAAAACATGCCTTTCTTCTCAGTCTCCTACTTAAGCATCTACTTCACGGACGTTTAGCTAAGTGATGATAGTCTGAGGTTTGCAAGAGTACGTAAGCAAGGCATCATATCTCTGTTTACGCTGAAAAAGTCCTGCCTGAGCTCTTCTTACATTAATAAGCTTATCCAGGTTCTCCAAGTAAGTTAGGTGGATTCTGTCACCACCTCTCTGAACTGAGCAGCAAGTTTCTTATTTGAAGCAGTAAAAACTTGCTGGTGTCTCATGCCAATGAGATGCGCTAAGTACTGCCTGAAGAGGGGCAGCAGATTCCTAAGCGGATTTTTTTGTAGGGTTGGAGGCTGGGTGACGGTAATTTGCTGTTATGGACTGTAGATCTTCACTGTCCATCAGTGTGTGGGGTATTGCGGAGGTGTACGGGAACTAGCAATAATACCTAGCAGAACTTGTATCACTGCCAGGAAGAAAAGAATTGGAGTCCGGTTTAATGCACCACTTCTTTGAAAGTACTTTTGTTTCAGTGCGTAACAGCTCTTCAGGACCACTCTTGTGCCAAACAGTTAAGCAGTTTGTCACTGTAGACAAGACTGATGGTTGAAATCCTGAGGCCGTGTGTGGTGGTAGTTGTTAGTTTGGAATGACTGGGCTGATCATCAACTTCTAGGTTTTTCAGGTCCCAAATCAGCACAGTCTGAGCCAGTCTAGGATAGCTTAACGGAAAAGTGAAGGGAGGCAGAAGCCCTGTCGTTGCTTCCTCATGTTGGACTTAGATCCATTTATACAAGGTACTGAAAATATTAGGTTTGATTATAAATAAAATTATATTATAATAATTTTAATTTCAAGCAGAGACAGAGATTAGTAGCCAACAGATGCATCAGTTTGCACAGCAGGGGGCCACATGGATGACTCAGGGTCCTAAGCATCTTATGTGAGGAAGAACTGGGATTGCCTAGTCTAGAGAAGAAAAGGCTCAAGGGGATCTTATTGATTCATATAAATACCTGATATGAGGGTATAAAGAAGACAGAGACAGGCTCTTCTCAATGTGTGCCAAGTGATAGGACAAGAAACAAGATGCACTGATAGAAATACAGGAAAATCCACTTTCGCATTAGAAGAAAACTGAAGGTGAATACTGGCACAGGTTTCCCAGACAGATTGCAGAGTCTCCATCCTTGGAGCTACTCAAAACCCAGCTGGATGCAGCCCTGAGTAACACGTTCTAGTTGGCTCTGCTTTGAGCAGAGCAGGAGTGGACTAGACAATTTCTGCAGGTGGCTTTCGACCTCAACCGTTCTGATTCTGTTTCCTACCAAAGGCCAAGTTTCTGGAGTGTGATTCAGTACTAACCGAAGCAAAATGGTGTCTTTGCATCAGCTTCAGTGAACATGGCTCAGGTCAAGCATGAGATGAAAAAGAGACAATATTAGTGAAGATAAAAAGTGAAATGAAATCTAGAACTGGATCTGCAAGCAGAAGAACCAGAGGTACCAACACAAGCAAATGAATGACTGCTAAAAAGATATATGCAAAAAGTTTCAGGAAAAAATATTGAAAGAGATGTCACAGAGAAGAGGCACTAAGATTTAGATTTCTTTTCACAGGGCACTTCGGTTGTAACAGGAGGGCTGGTTTCTAGATCTGTCCCCATTCCATTTTCTTGCCGTCCCTGGTCTCTTCAAAACCAGCTGCTGTGCTGAGCAACACTTCTACTTTGCAGCTGATCAAGTGCAGGGATTTTTAAAATGTGTGGACTAAAGAAATTTCCTGGTCAACAAGTGTCTGCTAGTGTGCTTTTAATAGCTGCTAGATTTTCAGTCCAATCTTCATTTGAAGTTCTTAAATTACAGCTAATATTAAAAAAGGAGCTGAAGTTCTTATTTTATTCAAACTTATGCTTTATTCAACAAAGCAGCTGAATACGTATGTACCATTAATCTCACGCTTGGATGTAGCCACTCTTTAAAATTGAGGACAACAAATTTTGACCTAAAGTCTAATCACAGTTAATCACAGTGCTAAAGTCTAATCACAGTTCTTAAGCATTTTTTGAGGACAGAGGTTGTCTTAAACATCTCTTAGAGCTTCTAGGGGACCTATTGGGTGTTTGACTTCATTTGCTTCCTTGTCATGAACAAGCTGATGGGTATGTGGTTGGCTTCATGCATTTTCTTCCTTACAGGTAAACATGATTTACATTATGTGCTTGTGGAAGGAATAGATGAGTCAGTTGACCATCTTCTACAACAGTGTTGGTTTTTGAGCGTGGTAAATGGGTCAGTGTTTTATATGGACTTCTGCTCTTGGACAGGTGTAATTCTTAGATCTACCTATGAAGGCGGAAGCCATTGGTCTCATTTATTTTTAGTTTATGGAAGGTTTATGAATCATGTACTGTAACAGCGTTAATTATCTTCTTACCAAGATGCTTCTTTGTGAGTTATACTTTACCGGGGCAGCGGAAACTGTGAATCACTGCTCTTTAAGGTGAAAGACTTGGAGAGTACCTGGACATGATGGTAATTCAGCTTGTTGAATGGTTTAGGAAGTGAAATGAGTCAGCCAAATGCAGTACTCACGAGGCAGTCAGCACCTGTAAATTCTCTGCCTTGCTCCACTACCAACCTGGCACTAATAAGATTTCTGCTGTAACTCGTGGGCTGGAAATGAGAGACAGAGGTGTCACTGGTTAAGAACTGTCAACATGACATGGTAGTGGAGACGGTTGAAATGGCTCTAGCATGCATAAGGTGAAGTCTTGCCAGTAGATATTAAGAAGGTATTGAATGATCATGTAAGGCAGGAAACATCAATACAGTTGTGGCTTTCCACATTTAAGAGTTAATTTCGTTTGAAAGAGATGTAGAGAGAGCTTAATCTTAAAGAGAAGACCATATGCCTTGTCTTATTCAGCTCTGCAGGTCAAAAGCTTGGAGGAGATAGTATTTTTTATAAAATACTGAGGGCAAAAGGTAGGAGCTGCTAAGAGCAGTTTAAATTAAGGGGCAGTGCTGGCACAGGAATGAATGGGTGTGAGTTTAGCGTGAAAAAATGGCCTGTAAATAAGGAGATTTTTAATCCTCAGAACAGCCTTAGTGAGAGTGACCTGTTCAAATGACCAAAGTAATTTTAAGAAGGAACTGATGAATTTGAGAAAGGGATTCCATGATGCCCTTTACTATGACGGGGGAAGGGGACTCCCTGGCCCAGGAGGTCACTCGCGGTCCTGAGTTCCTACCTTCTGAGTTGCTGGGTGCGTTTCCTGCAAAAATCTATTCTTTACACTTTGTTCCAAACTGGTGGTCTCTTGCTACCATCTGTCACCTGCATCAGGACTAAATTGTGTCTTGCTTTGTGAGACATAGAACGTGTGATTTGAAAGTTAATGCAGTATTTGTTCAGTGTATTTGCATTTTTATGCTTGATGCTAGTAGTAGATACAGCCCTAGATTCCTCCTCTGTGGGCTATGATTCACCTTCATTATAAATATTTCACATCAGCCTCATGTTTAATGATGCTGTTGGAAGGGGGAACATCTGGAATCTTCTACCAGGTGCTGTAGCTGGATCTTACAAGTTGTATGCATTGCTTATGCTGTCTGTATTAAAAATTAAAACAGGGAAAAATTTGCCTAAATTCTTCTGAACAGCCAATCTTGAAATTACTATATTAGATTATTGTATAATTCCCACTACTGCGATATTTGAATAACACCCTGCAATATTCATGTGTACTTAGAGGAACTGATGTACTGAAGAGATAAAGGATGTGTTCAAGGTTATACCAGAAGCCTGAGGTGAAAGAAAGCCTGACTATGTCTCTGCGCATGTCTGACAGTGTTCTGTCTACCAGGCTATTAGGACGGATGCCATCTTCCTGGGAATGATGCTATTTCAGCCCTAGTCACCAGCCATTTGACTCTTCCTATGGAATCATCTATAATTTTGAGTCTTGAGGAAAATTTCTCAGTTACAGCACAGGTCATTCCTTTTGGTATTTTTATACATCCAGAAGACACAGTTTCCTGCCTAACTACACTTTTTCTGTTCCTATCCCTTGTTCCTTTTTTCAGGTACTATGCTATGAACAGCATGATATCTGTCATTGAAATATTTACACGTGCTGTTTACAGTGTTTTGTCTTCCCTCGGTATTCCTGTGGACCTTCTGATCAGTGACTATATTGAGAATTCACAGAAATTGAGAGCACAGAGGTGATGCAGGGCCTGGTTCTAGCCTGCTGGGTGAATTCTGACTATCAGCATTACTTACTTGAATGGATATTTGCGGCAATAATTATTCTGAGATATGCCCCAAGCTCTATCCATGTTGATAGCAGAATTACTTTGTGAAGCGACTTAACAATATAAAACCTGTATGTCAAGAAAGTTAGAATTTCTGCATCTTCTAAGATCACATTTTATGTTATTCAAAATTAATTTTAAATAACCGAAAATATAGTTACCGGTGTCTAAACATGTGATTAAAAAGCACTAGAAATCTGCTGCTGATGATCTAATTTTCTGGAATTTTATGTAGTTAAACTACTCATGACCTAGAGCTTCCCTTCACACTGTAAAAGTGATATTAATTTTATGTTGTAGAGACTGAACACTTGGGCAGAGAGCATTTTGCATGGGGTGTCTGTCAAGAACCACTGGAGAAATTAAACTCATTACGGCTGTGATGGTGTGGCTCAGTGGATGGTAATAAGACAGTGGTGGGTTTATTATGTCAGCATTAGTTTGCTGGTGCAGTCTTCTGATACGTGTAGTTCAAATCCTTTAGCGCAAAACAAAGTCTTTTAAACCCTGCTCTTTCAGCGATTCATTTAACAAGGAGGAGTGCTTTGAAATTAGTCCTTGGATATTGTGTCTTCAATTTACGTCCTCAGCGCAGTTAGCACTTAATGCATCCCTTTCAGGAGCAGATTGTCTGTACACAGTCTGTCTAATTCATCCGCAGAGGTCCCACTGCATTCCAATTGTGTCTTTTCTATTGCTTTTAGGAGCAAAGCTTGGGGTGCTGCACGTTCTTGCCACCTTTTTCCACTTCACTGAAATATTCACTTGATTTAAAAAACTCTACACAACTAAATTGATTCAGTAAATCCCTTTTTCATGTACAGTAAGTGGTTTGGTGTAAGGCACAAAAATCTTTCTGCTTCTACACTTCCTTTCATTTAATACAATTGTCCTTAGAAAAGTCAGTCTATAAATGATTAAAAAAAATACAAAGTGGAGCCAAGTTAGAAGGCAAAAGTTTTAACTTGCCTTTTTTTGTCAAGCTTCAAACAATGCCTTGTCTGATTCTGACTTTCTGACCAGTCTTTCTGTTTACAGTCACTCGTCATTAACTATATGTATTTATCAGGGTTTGCAGCCATTGCTGGCCTATTTGAAATTTCTCTTTTTAAACAAAAACACCCTTAGAAATTGATATGGTAGTCAAAATGATATTCATAAAAACTTAAGAAAGAGCTCTCAGTGTTTAAAAAAGAATTTTTTTTTTTTTTGAAGAAGCTGAAAAGAAAAAGGTCTTGGAATTACAAGCAGTTAGACTTGGGTTTTTGCGTAATGACTCCTGGTATCCCACTGTGAGAAGACTTTCCCCAGCTTCTCGTCTGCATTCTTCCTCGTTCCCTGCGGGAGAATGAGTTGGATTTGTCTGCCATATTCACAGCAATCGAGGTGATCCAGGTTGAAAGAAAATCAATAAGATGTGTCCATTTATGCCTCACAAAGGAAGAAAGGTCTAAAGAACAGACATGGGACGTGATTCAAGCACTAGAGACTTAATAAGACTTCTGCTTGTGTTTGAAGGGGATGGTAATTTATATTTTACTTTGAACTTTTTTTTATGCTTCATAACTATTGGGATTCGGGCTGACATGGGAAGCAAGGAAAAGAAGGTTTGATGCTGTCTTAGAAGACCTAACCCATTTGGGAAGGCCATGCTCAAAAGTTCAAAAAATTTTGTTTTAAAAAAGATTAAAGAGACATCATATCATCATACTGATTTATCGCTATTGATAAAACTGGTTTAAAGTATTTTGGATTGGGGTACAATAAAAAAAAAAGTCTTTCTTCGAGAACAGCTGCAAGTTTCTCATTATTGGCTGTCTTTTCTGTGTTTGATATCGCTTTGCTTAGAAATAGAGGAGCAGTCATAATAGGTACCCTGGTGCCACTTGAATCTTTGTCAGGGCAGCTCCCCAAAAGTGGTTGTTGTTCTGCTTGACGTCTGTCATGTCAGCCACCAGGGTCCTGCTGACCCAAGGGTGTAACTCTGTCAGTCCTCAGGAAAACTGCCGACCCCGCTTTAGCATGTGCCGTTTGTTCAAGCCAATCTCGTGGTCTACTTTTGCAAGCGAGATGTAGGCATGGTCTTAATCAGCAGGGATTTTC
>NW_010407764.1:69290-75486 GCF_000710305.1 Buceros rhinoceros silvestris | reverse complement strand
ATTTTCAGAAACTGTGGAAGTTTCAGAAACAACACCAAAAAAACTTAAAGCAAAATAAAGCACCGCAAGCTGCAGGCGTGGGTCTAGTTATTACTGGCTTTTTGTTTTGTCGTAAAATACAAAACTGAAAGCAACCCTTCTTACCAAAGGAGTAAATGGCCTCAAAACTTATGTTCCATCAAGGCGTGAAATAAAAGCTTGGTGATCAATGAGGTAGCATGATAGTGTGGTGGAAGAAGAAATGCTCTTTCTTCTCTTCCAAATATTTTGGCTGTACGTTCCCATCAAAACGAAGGCTGAGACTGAACTGGCCCCAGAGGAACGTCTGAAATGGAGGTGGTGTACCTGAGGAACAGGAATTCATGTTCTGAAATCTGACTGTTCTGTCTAAGTAGATCTTTAAGGAAGTTTCAATTATAGGAGATATTTCCAAGAAGAAAGTTGTGCTTAGTGCTTTATGCAGGATAAAGGTAAAGGTGTAAAGAGGATAGAGGCAGATTTAGAGCCCGCTTTAACGGTATGCAGAGTTTTATCATTATTAAAACTACAATTTGTTCCAAATCAGCCCCTTTTCACTGAATCTTTGAAAGATTTTTGCAGTTTTATCCAACTTTGAGCCTTTTCAAAATAAATTGCAAAGTGAGTTTGAGAAGCATTCAGACTATTACTGGATTTTTTTTTAAGGCTTAATTGGTATCAGACAAGATTTTAGAGAATAGAGCCAAGTGTGCCCATTGCATCGTTAAATGAGCAAAGCCAGCATTTAACTGAGATTGACTTACACCACTATCCTTCACTTTCAAGAACTGTACTTAAGTGGGGTGAGATCAGAATATCAAAGCAGCCCATGTAATGGGCAATCACAATTTTTTTTTTAAGGTTTCTTTCATATGCATTTCAACACAGTGCTGTTGTAGAATGACTACTATTAAAACAATTAATAAATAAAAAGAGGTGCTAAGAAAGCACTTGTGCAACTGTGAATGAAAACCAGCATGGGCCAGGCTGTACTGCCTGGAAAGGAAATGTAAAAATAACTCCCAGCAAATTGCAAAGGGATTGGATGGACCAGCTGGCTGGCCTGCCACAGAGAAGTGAGATTTTGCAGTTTACAGGCAGCCCTTTTGCCTTAGAGGATCTGAGAAGCGTTTTAGTATCTCATTTACATAACAAAGGAGATACAAAATAATTTTTGCATACAAGGGACTACACAAGTCTGCAACAGAGTTACACAGAGTGGGAGAGACATTCAGAGTGGTGACTGCTTGCCAGACCTGAAGTTCCAGCAAACACCATATCTGAGAGAGATATTTCGTGGCCATTAATGGCTGTTGCCTCTGGCTTACACCAAACTAGTGTAAATAGCTGTCCTGCTTCTACAGAAAGTCTCACCAGAGAGAGCCTATTTTCTTGGCACCTTGTCCTACGCTGCCTTTCGTTTCCCAGGGGATGAAGTGGGTTCCTCATACAGAGAGCCACAGTGATAGTCAGTAGGAGCCTGAGGTTACTTCTATTGATGGGTGTTTCTCTTCAGCCCTTTCCGGAGCTCTTGGCAAAGGAGTTGCTAGACCACCCTCGCTGCTTCTCACCCTTCCTTCTGTAGCTGTCCTTGATTTCCACATAGCTCTTCTTTACAAAGAGTTTCCTAACTTGTGGTTAAAATAAGTAACTGCAGAAACTGATGATTCAGGGTCTGCAAATTCTCCATTTCCGTAAGCTGTTAACAGGTAGACAAAATCTCAACAGTCCCACCTGTGAGACATGAAGACATTTTTATTTGTGTGTGTCCCTGGGATGGGAGGAGAGGAGGACTCCTGAAGTGGTGTGAGAGAGGTTTTGCAGCAGAAAGAGAAACGATACCACTGTTTCAGCATTAATTCATTGGTAGAAGCTGGGAGTATGGAAGCCCCAGTAGAGCTTTATGAACAGTAAGAGCATTGTTATTTATGGGTATTTCATTTTTTGTTAATACTACTGAAAGGAAGAAACAACAGTACTCTGAAAAGACAAAGAGATCTGTGCTACAGCAAGGCCATGGGCCAGGCTGGTGCTTTACTTGGAAATGGAAAAGCACTGTCCCTCATCCGCGTACAGAGCTGGCAAGCGGTGGTCTTGGCACTCAGGGGTGCACTGGATTTTCTACCAAATGGCTCTCCTTTCCAAAAGAAATTTATCAGAGGAGATGGGGTAGGACGAACAAAATCACTGTTGCAGCCTCCCCAGGCAAGCTGCCAGCCCCGGCTGTGTGCGTAGAGCGTGTCTGAGGGTGCATGCCTGCAAGCACAGGTGTCTTCAGCTGCCTCTACAGAGATGTTGCAAATGTCTTTTGAGCATCAGATATTTTGGTGTGATGCAGGGTTTACTGTGTTGAGGTCCTGGTCCACAGACAGAGCTCCCCACTGCCACCACAAATACAAAGAGAAGAATTAGTCAAGAAAGTGTGCACGGTAGGAAAAGGAGGTTCACTCAGTGCCTGTGTGCTCTCAGCTGCACCGAAAGCTAGCTCCAGTCCCCAGAGAACAACTTGGTGGAGCATTCACCCAGGCAGGCACGTAGAGTTATCTGTTGATGGTGATCTCTGACTGCTTCGTTCATTCTGGGGAAAATTTTGAAGAGAAATGAAATGGTTTGGTTTTGTTATCGTGTTTCTTGATTTGGTGCAATATTTCTGCCCCAAAGCAGTAAAAAGTTTACTGAATGCTGATGAATGGTAGATATAAAAAAACACCCCAAACCTCATGGCCTAAACCCCCAAAACTTGGAGTGAGCTCAGTTCTCCTTTAGAGAAGAACTGTGAAAATTATTCTTCTTTGTTAAAAAGAAACTCTCATTGGAATGCAAATTTTGATTTTTATTATCTGTCATGGCCTGCTTTGAAGTTTTTCAGACAAAAATAAATATCTCCATAACAGAGAGGATTATAGTAGTCTTGTTTAGAATCATCTGACTAAGAGTGACATCTAATCTCAGAAAATATAAGGTTTTATTGAGGCCACAGAGACTTTGAAAGAGCTTGACTCTCTTCTGTTTTGTAAATTTTCTATAAATGGTTTAATAAGGGTTTTAGTTCAGCCCCCAAAAAACAAGGACTAAAACATTTCCATCAACCATATTGTTGAAGAAATATAAAAGACACATAATTCAATTTAAATAAAGCTGTAGCTAGGATATATCATCCTTATCTCAGTAAAAAGTATTGTATTTTATTTTACAATCCTAAATAAATAAATATCTGCGACTCGGCTTTGAAGGCTTCGCTTGGATAAATCAGGATTTGGCAGCTCGGTAATTCGTGAAACAATACCTCTAGCTCTACCGGAATGGGAGTGGGATGTTTCAAGCTTTATGATTCTGTTCACTTCTGGAGCATTAATGGGGCTATTTGTAAAGAAAGAAATATAATGAGTTATCACAAAACACAGCAAGATCTCTAGAAAGGGGCAGCCTCCCATCCATCACCCATTCTAGCGTATTCACAAAAGAACAGGGCAAGAAATCTTGTGAGGACAGTGGGGAATATTACTTTTACTCTAACCTGACTCTCACAAATTGTGACGAGCCTGGAACATTATTTTCTTTACAAAATGACCCAACCCTATCCTAAATTCAAAGTGGGAGAGTGTGTGACACGGATTTTTGTGGAGGTTTTTTCCTACCTTATTCTGCTTTATCTTTGAGAAGACTTTATCTTAATTAAGAAAGATTTATTTATGAAAATAAAAGTATTAGATCATTTTTATCTAATATACAGGCTCAGGATGCTGATGCCGCCGTATTTCTGAGGCACCTTCTGGTAGGGCTATGAGTAAACTTATCTGTCATTTCCATTCTGCTCTATTTTGGAAGTTTATGACTAAGCCTTGAAAAGTTCTTGTGGGTTCACACTGACATACGAGTTGGGAATCTGAGAGCAATTTTATTTTGAACATTAAAAAAAACCAAGACAAACCCACACCAAGCCTTTTTTGTTTGTTTGTTTTTGTTTTTTAAATTGTAGAATCACAAACAGAACCAAAATTCTAAATGGTGTGTGCTGTGATGTAGCTGCCATCCTGTCCTCTCTCATTACACTCAGAATCTCTAACGAAGCCCAAAGAAGGTTTCTAAGAATGACTGAAGTTTTTGCCCCAAAGATAATGAGATAATTAATGTATTTCATAGTGTAGTTCAGAGATGGTAGAACAGCTCGGAGTAATGAAATGAAACAGGCATACCAAAACAAAGGGCACAGCAGGAAATAGTCTAGAGTACATGATAATCTATTTTCACGTTATAAGTTTTTACATCTTCTCCTTCCATATATCCCATTATAGCAGGGCCTGTTGCTTGTTAAAAACGGAATTGAGGTGTCACTAACTGTGGAAGAGCAGGTCCTCCGGCAGCACGGATCAGTCTGGCTGCACTGAAGTCAGTCACACCAGCTGTGGATCTGACTCAGGATCCTTTTGCTGTAATAGAGCAGTTTTAATCTGTGATGTAGGAGTCTTGCTCCTAAAACTTTCTGTGATTTGAAGGCTGGGAAACAAAGGGAGGCTTTCTGGAGCTTCAAAATGTTGAAATAAGAGTTGTGCATACTAGCAGCAGAAACTTCAGGGAGAACAGAGAGAGCATCCTGCCCTCTCTTCCACTCAGGAGGTGATGCTGGAGTGTATTTACATAGGCTACACTCCCCTTTCTGCGGGGCCGTTTCCTTCAGTAGTGTATTTCCAGTGCCTAGAAGTACTTGGCTTGGTACCATCTGGTGGATAATGGCAAAGGAAAAAAGACCTTATCATTCTCTCAACTTGCCGGTGGGAGAAGTTGTTATGTAAGAGGACGTCCATGAGGGAGATACTGGTTTTGTAGCTGAAATGCTTTTCCAACTGAACACGGTGAAAACTTGCCAATTGCATACAGAGTCCACTGTACTAAGTATATACACTAAGCCCTTTATAGAAAACAAAGCTCAAAACATTTACTGCAGCATCTCTCCGTATGAAATTCTCTGAGCTGATGCCCCTTCTCCTCCCTGTCTCAATAGTTTTTCCCCAAATTAAACCAGAAAGCAGAGGGAGGTCTTCAACATCTTATAGCAAGACAAATGTGTCCTGAAGACTGTTAACACTGATATAAGGCACATCTGAGACTTGACGTGCAGTGGTATCTGGATGGTGTTCTTCTGACCTAGCTTGGTCATCCTCCCAGGGTTCACATTTTCTTTGCCCTTCCTCTTAATGCAACAGGCGTGGACAAACCATTGCAAAATTTCTGTGACGACAGTGCTTGAGGCTCTTGCTTCTTGGGGTGTGATTAGGTCTCGTGCTCACTGATCTCCTGCCTCACCGATCTGCAGTCCTGACCAGTGTATTTTTCAGTGATGAGTCCCTTGTGTTTTCCAATTAGAGAATTATTTTTTAGGATTTATAGAATAGAATTACAGAATTTATGTAGAATTATAGGAATATCAAGCCACACACAAGAAATGACTCGAGTGCTTCAACTCTTTAGCTATGCCCCTAACACTAATGAAAATAGCCTTAGCTGTCATTCGTCAAGTACTTGGCTCCAGAGGAGTAAGAGAAATTCACACAGAAACACCAAAGGTTGGGGCAAAGTATTCAGCTTGCTGTCTTGTTTTGAGACGGCAGTTTCACCACGTGCTGTAAGACCAAAAGCATCGTAAAAAACAATGTGAGACTTGATTTCGCAGTATCATGAAGCAGGACTTGAGAGGCCAGTACATTGTCGCATGTGGAGTTGGTGCTAGTAAAACGCTCTGAATGAGGTTGTGTTTGGAACTCTTCTCTGCAGAAGGATACAACCTGTCTTCCACAGCCATCAAGCCTTCTGCTCTGGATGGGTGAGTTAAACTGATTCTCCCTTCCTTGGAGCAGCAACCTGAGATCTCTGCTCTCTTCTTACTAACGCCAAAAGGCTATAATTTGCAGAACTATAAAGTTATACAGGTTTTGAGCCTGTCAAGTCCTGAACTCTATGTAGCTCATGCTACCAGTCTTCATGTGGCAGCGTCTGCAAAGATTTTTTATTCTTCCTTCAGGAAAAAGACCATTTAGTTGCTAGTGGCCACCACCATATTATTTACCTTCTATCTTTCCCTGCTAAATAATGTATGCTGGAGTATTTTATAACCACCTCTGACTGAACGCAGATTTTAAATTACTCATTTTGGGGACTCTGTCCATAGTGGCTCGCCGCA
>NW_010407764.1:54469-69203 GCF_000710305.1 Buceros rhinoceros silvestris | reverse complement strand
TTTTCCCAATCAAGCCATAAGGTGGGAAGGATTGAATCTCGGTACAGCATTGGAAGAGCCCCAGGGCAATACTGGATCCTCTTATGTGTCAGAGGAAATGGTGATGACTGTTTGCCAGCCACCAACCTTTTAGAGGTCAAGTTATGTAAGTCTAATGCTTCTAGCTGTAGTGGCAGAAAAGCAAAGCCATGTGCCGAGCCACCTGGTTGTACAGAGGAGTTGCTCGAAAAGCCCCATGGCCAATGAAAGGAGATTGTTCAGGTGGCTTTAAGGAGGAGGCAGTAGGCAGGATTGCTTTATACATTATATATTTCTCAGGCAGGGGAAGCGTATTAAGCCTACTGAAGAGAGATTTCCAAGTCAAAGTTTTATCAGTTGCTTATATGTACGGCGCAACCTTCCCCGCTCCTACTTGCCTTGTGGGAAGAAGTGTTTTCTTTTGCGAGTTTTGAGATACTTCCACAGCCACAGAGAGAAATGCTGTGGGACAAGAAAGGATTTGGATGTATTTAGAAATATTACAATATAAACATTAAATATAGAGGAAGTTCCTCTTCCTTTGATTTGTGAGAACTAAAATGTAACTTCTGGCTGCAGCCAACATTTTGAGGTAATTACATAGTACTTAGAGGAATAGGAAAGTGCCCTAGTTGTTTGCCCAAATGCTGAGAAATGGAAGCTGTGTGGGAGTCGTGTCCAAATTGTTTAGTTTTTTTCCTTTCAGACTTTGTCAGATTTTTTAATCTGGTCTCTGTTGTAGCACTTTTGTTGTCTCTGCAGAGATCGCAGTAACACTCCCAAAGCCAAGCTGAACAGCTCTGGGGAATGTCCTGCTGTTTGGTGCTTTTCTAAATAAGGCACTGCTACTGAAATGAATTTTTTTTTTCCAATTCCTTGTATTGTGCCTCTTTCCTCTCCCACCGCATAATAGATGATATGGATGAGTGTGTTTGAAGAGGTGTTTTAGATAAGGTGCGGGTGACTCGCCGCACTCTGTTCTTGCCTGGAAAGAATAGCCCTTAGAGTTAGAGTTTGGGCACTACCATAGTCCTTAGGGAGTAGGTGAGTCCTGAGACATACCAAGGCTCCAAAGGGTCTGGCTGCAGCCAACATTTTGAGGTAATTACATAGTACTTAGAGGAATAGGAAAGTGCCCTAGTTGTTTGCCCAAATGCTGAGAAATGGAAGCTGTGTGGGAGTCGTGTCCAAATTGTTTAGTTTTTTTCCTTTCAGACTTTGTCAGATTTTTTAATCTGGTCTCTGTTGTAGCACTTTTGTTGTCTCTGCAGAGATCGCAGTAACACTCCCAAAGCCAAGCTGAACAGCTCTGGGGAATGTCCTGCTGTTTGGTGCTTTTCTAAATAAGGCACTGCTACTGAAATGAATTTTTTTTTTCCAATTCCTTGTATTGTGCCTCTTTCCTCTCCCACCGCATAATAGATGATATGGATGAGTGTGTTTGAAGAGGTGTTTTAGATAAGGTGCGGGTGACTCGCCGCACTCTGTTCTTGCCTGGAAAGAATAGCCCTTAGAGTTAGAGTTTGGGCACTACCATAGTCCTTAGGGAGTAGGTGAGTCCTGAGACATACCAAGGCTCCAAAGGGTGACCTAGACAAGCAGCACTAAGTCAGTCCCATATACATATACTCAGAGGAGCATTTCATCCTGTTCACCTGTGTGTGTCCATTCCTTGCCCCTTAACTGCTCCTCAAAGGGACAAAAAATGCTTAAAAGCAACTCTCAGCCTCTGAACGCCAAACAGATGCTGCTTTTCCCCTGCTCTGAACATTTGGCCCCTTGTATGCGTACATGGAGCACATGCATGGCTGGCATCAGTGGGAATAGTGTGGGGCAAGCAAACAGAAGAATTAGAAATGTTTTTCACAGTTGCGTGGAGGCATGGTGAGGGAGAAAGAGGAACAATGCCTGGAGCTGGTGCCCAAGACGCGGACAGTTTGCATTGTTTGAGGAGCGATCCAATTGCTCCTCCTGCAGCAGTAAGGATTGCATCTTTCTTCCTTTGGGAGGAAGTGGTGGTACCATACAGCCTTTGGAGGGAGGAGGTCAGCTAGAAAAAGCCTGCTCTGGGTGCAGTGAGAAAGAAAATCCATCTGTCTAAGCAGCCTTAATAGGGTCTAGGGACCAGCCACTCTGTCAGACGAATTCTTGGCATAGGGCTGGTGTTGCCAAGAGCTCCCCTTTCCTTCTGACTATTGTATCTAGGAGGATAGAGATAAGAGCTGAGCAGGGTTCTGCGTAAATGGTCCTTCCTTAGCGTCTTTCAGTTTAGCTTTCACTGACTGAGGCCCCCAAGGTACTTAGCATGAGTAAAGTTTTCAAAAGCATGAGTAATTTAGGAGATTAAAAGGCATTTTCAAAAGTGTCGACTTTTCAAAGTGCCTAATTTCCAGCGACTTTCAATGAGGTTTGGGAATCTTAAATCATCTGGTTGCCTCAGTGAATAGCACCGTTGATTGCAGCGTGATGCATCGTCGGCTGGTATCCTGCTTGTGTCAGAGGTCAGTGCGAGGGACTGGGAGGAGGGTGCACAAATGCCGCTCACAGTGTAATGGCAGAGAAATTCTTCCTGCCCCTTCTTGGAGGTGGCTTTGAGATCTCAGAGCTCTTCTGAGTTTCTGGGACAATTACATGGGGATACTGTGGGAGGAGTTCAGTCAGGCTCTTTTTTAAATTGCCTGTGTCATCTTCAGGTTTTAATGACAGGTGCTGCCGTTCTGACCAATTTGCCACTTTTTGCTGGTTTTTGTCTTGGTTCTGTTTTGTGGTAGGAGGCACTATCTATCTATGTATTTTTATTAACATATATAGATATAATTTAATATATGAAAACTCTCAGTATAAAAATTGTAGGTTTCCTATACGTGTCTTTGGTCTTTGGCACAGTCACATGAAGCACTAACTGAAATACCTTGCTGAACTGGGGCTCACAGAGGGAGCGATGCACATGTTTAGGAGGAGGAAGGGCTCAGCATTTGCATTTGGATGCATGTCTTAGGGCCTCAGAGCTCTTTAGACTCCTGAGTGGAGCAACTCTGAAGTTCAAAGCGGTGTGATTTTTGGCAGAGTTTTTTATTCCTAAAACTTCTTCTCTAGGGCATAAAATATTCTGCCCTCAGTGCATGTACATAACACTCATTGGCCTTAAAAGAAGTTACATGCCTACATCAAAGGAAAGATTTACCCCGTAATGATTCATCGTGAGCCTGACAGGCAAACACAACAGTGGAGAGCTCACAAGGCAAAGCTCCTGAGCTAGGGGGATGGCACAGTTCAGATCTCTGCTGATCAGCCACATTGCAGCTCTGGTTTTCAGCAGTTTTTAATTTTTGTAATTGTTTAAGCGTAGTTGGGACCAAACCACGTGTTTTCCATCTGGTAGAAGGAACAGTAGGAATCAGGCAGAGAATGTAGCCCTTTAACATCTCGTGTGGGAGGTAAATCAGGGTCAGATTAAATTGTGTTGCTTTCTTCCTGGAAAGTGGATCTCCTTATCCCTGGTGTTACGCTGGAGACACAAAGCCACAATATTCTAAAGCAAATTAGAAATACCTTTTTATTAAATGTGATTGCAGAAAGTCCTGGGAAGGAATGTGTTAATGACTGGTGATTGAATGCAGTGGTTTGCAAGCTCTAAGCAGCTTTAGTGTCTCCTACCACAGCCCTGATTTAAAATTCATAAATGCTAATCCTCCATAATTTACGGTTTAAAAAGCAGCCCCACTCACAGGCCCTGTGGCTACAGCTCTGTCAGAGTAATTATGCCGCCAAGCTGAAATTGGACTACTAACTGAGATATTAAACAGGGTAGGAAATCCTCTTCCCTGGCAGCCTACCCAATTATTCCAAATAAGCAAACAGATTAGTGAGTAATTTTCCAGTTAAATCTGGTGATTGGTGCCAGAATTGTATGTTAAATATTCAGAAGTAAATAGATTAAAGATGAAATGTCCCCTTTTCTCAAGCTTAATTTAGTGTGTATATTAAAACTTTTTAGGGGGGAAACAAATCTTCATTGAAGTGCAATACGCTCGCTTTGAAAACAGAACCCTTCCCAGCTTGTTTGCACTTGGGGCAGTGCCATTCATTAGCTGGGGCACGTTGTACCGAGGGAACCTTGTGCCACATTAGACACAGTATCAGTCCTGCTGTTCCTTTATCCCTCACCTTGGAGGAGCCCTCCTGGGTGGCAGCGCTGCAAGCCGCTCCGCTCGGGACCCTCGGGCACAGCTTTCCACCAGGGGCTGCATGACGGCGGTGTGATATAGGGTGCTGCCAACTCAGCATCAGCAGGAGAGAAAATGTGGGACTGCCAGCTGCCACGATCATTTTGGTGAGCCGTTTGGTAGAGTGATTTGTAAAAGTTCATATAGTAAATAGGGCATTTTTTATTCAGTCTGGTTCTTGAGGTGGGGCAGTGTTTTTTTGTTTCTAAATTCAGTTTGAATTTTCCCACTGACATGTCCAAAGTTCACATTTTCTACCTTTCCAAACGCTCCTTATAATGCAGTATATGACTTGGACCCATAATGAGGGAAGGCAGGGGCAAAAGGAAGGAAAATACGAACTGAGTGCCCAACACGCACAACTTCTGTGTACAGGGACAAGCAACAGAGGAGGACGCATGTAGGTCTGTCCCTCTGCTGACCCTGCAGCACAGGCTCTGTGTGGCCACCCCAAAGAGCAGAGTCAAGGAGAGAGTGAAGTTCAAAGGCTGTGTCCTAACTGGAGAGGCCTAGGTCTGCTCTGGAGGTGCTTGTTTGACACCTGGACCACTTCAGAGACAAGCCATGGCTTGTGGCACCTCTGGGGAAGCAGGGCCTGCACCTCTCCCTGGAAGGGCTGGGGCAGCTGTTGTTGCACAGACCCGAGGCTTGTTGTTAGCTGCAGAGACTCCGAGGGTAGGCTCTGGGAAGTCCAGGTGGTGCACACTGCATTTTAGAACTGCAAAATTCTTTCAAAAGCAAGTCTGAGGGAAGTGCTTTTGCATTCATGGATTAAAGCCAGGACTTCTACCTATTTGCTGGAAATGTGTGTACGTTTCAATATGCAACAGCACTGAGGAGAGGGAAGCTGCATTTGAGGTCCTGGAATAGTTTTAGTACCTGGTGGAATTTGCTTTGAAATTTTTCCAAGGATCCCAAATACTACAGACAACGTTTCATGCCATTTCTAGTGTTTTCCCCAGGCATTAAAAGCTTGTTCTGCTAAGGAAGTGTACAGTGCTCTCATCCGGCAATTGAAGTGGCAGAAACAGCACCTGCTTACCAGGAGGTTGAGGTACAGTCGCCCTGGGGCTTAGTGCTGCGTAGCACCCCCTGAAAAGGCAGAGCTCTGGTCTCTGCTTCCAGAAGGAGTTCAGCTGAAGTGGGGTAAGGAGGTTAGTGTGATAGGGCTGTGTAGTACTGCTCAGTCATCGCCCTACTCATTTAATCTCGCACCAGCCCTGTTCCTGTTTCTTGCTGGGGAAGGAGAGGGGTCGAAGGGCTTCATGACCTTCAGTGTTAGTTATTGCCTTGGTCTGTTGGGCAGGTGAGAGGGAGCAGTTCATTTTCAGGTCTGAGTTTAACATTTTCAGTGTCACAAGTCATTATATGTTCTCTAGAGTAAGCAACTTAGATTTT
The DNA here is from genome assembly GCF_000710305.1 of Buceros rhinoceros silvestris. Lineage (NCBI taxonomy): Eukaryota > Metazoa > Chordata > Aves > Bucerotiformes > Bucerotidae > Buceros > Buceros rhinoceros. The sequence goes on along the minus strand of NW_010407764.1, from coordinate 63,561 downwards.
TACCTACAGGCTTGCCCGTGTTGGCTGCCTTGGGATGCAGGAGGGGTATGATCTCTGTCCTTCCTGGGAAAGCCCAGGTTTTGGTGTGGTAGTGAAGGGACCAGATCTCCAAGTTGAATAACTTGTTCATGAAAACGTCTGCAGCTGTTATGCCTGAAGGAGGGTTTGGATGAGCCCCCTCTCACCCCTGGGCACAGTGTGCCAAAGGAGGCAGAAAATTCCTATCCATAAGCCCCCAGACTTGCTTTTCCACTGGGAAGTGCGAGAGCTGCAAGTAGGTAATGCCAAACACATGCCTAGAAAGGATTAGCTCAACTCCTGCACATCCCAGAGGCTTTTTCTTCTGCTGCAGCCTCTCTGGAGAGGCTTTTTCACCTCAGCCCTCTGCTGGAATGTGCCTTAAAGGCATAATCGAGCTCATAAAAATTAAGTGGTGTGCAATCGTTAAAACAAAACAAAACAAAAAGACCCTAACTAAATTTTGTTCAATAAATTCTCCAGAATCAATCCAGTTATGTTTTTATTACTGTCAGAGCTCACAGCATAGTTTCCCTTTCTGTGTTTCACAAGGCTTCAGGGGCTTCTGTGAGGTTCTCCTCCCCGCTCCGTTCCACCCCCCCCCACTACTACACATGACGACATTTTGGCTTTGCATAAAGAAGTGTTAAATCCAAAACTACCTTTTTTTTCTTTTTTTTTTGTTTAATCTTGTGAAGGTCCTTCAGATCAAATCTAAAGCCTTACGTGTTCAAAACTGGAATAGATTGTTGGATGTGGAGGGATCTAGGATGAGTTACACTGTTGTGGATAGAGCTCTGCTATGCCTGGTAGTTAGTTACATGGCACTAGAAATATGATTATACACAACTTCTGCCTCTCTGATATGTTCACCCAGTAGCGCTAAAGATGTGTTTGCTTGCTTATTTTGATGGTAATGGTAGCAAAATAGCAGAACTCATGTCACCGTGTCTGCACAGATCCTTACCGCACTCTCCTGCTGTCATAACTCTGATAGTTCAGCATATGCTGCACGTGTCAGGCCTTCTCTGTCTTAAAGGAGAGTTGTCCCACTGTTTCAAAGTTCTCCAAATGTCAGCACATTCCAAGTGTCTCACGTCTCCTGTCTGCTGCCCTGTCCCTCTAATCCAGGGATTTTATACTTTTTCTAGATATTACAGAAGTCGCTTAAAGGATGTCATTCTCAGACAGGTTTGTCAGTTGGGTTCTTCTTAGCAGAAGCCATTTGAGTCTCCTGCACAGTAAAATAAAACATTTTCAGTTGGTTTCTCAATCTTTCCATTTGGAATCTTCTCTATATGACTACTGCTTTCAACTTGCCTGTTAAGCCTTTGTGGTCAGCTTGGGGTTTATGTACTTCTGGTTAATCTTTCTAAGGTCGAGAAGGGCCATCACTTGGGAGCTAGAAAGTAAGTGGACATGAAGCAAAGTGTTAGACACAAAAATTGCGGTAATGGAACAGGTCAAATACCAACCGTAGTTTCCGTTCCTGCATGTGTGAGTGGCTGTTTCTGAAGACTTTAAGCAGTCTGGGTTCATCTTACTGGTTTTGCCCATCATATTCACCTGCCTTTGAGCGAAGAATTGATCAGTCCCTGTATTTTTGTTCTTGACTCTCAGAAGCACAGTGCTTAGTGGCGGTTATCAGTGAATTCTTTGTAGTGAAAATACTGATAATGTTTGATTGCATCCTTAGAGTTGCTTATGTGCAATCCTTTTTAAAAAATGAAAATCTCTCATATGCTTCCTCAATTATATCCTGCTACAGTGAGTTCCAAAGGTTAATTATATGTTTTGCTCAAAGCTACTTTTCTAATAGGATCTTTGGAATGAAGGTTGCTGACCCTTTTAAGCCAGCAAACTAAAGCAAACAGCAAAACAACCCACTGAGGCTGTTATCCTGTGGGTGGCTATTTGTCTCTCTCAATTCTTTTTCACCAGGGCAGCCTTACTGAAAAGACAAGCAACCAAGCTTCCTCTCGAGAAGGTGAGCAGACAGTCTTGGCTGGCATCGTAGAATAAAGATTAAGGCAATGGTTTCCCTCTTGGTTCTCGTAAGTGTCAGGTTTTTGGTTTTGAGAAGAAGTTATGCCAAGATCACCTCTCCTCACTGCTGGGGGCCCCTCTGGTACCCACCGGAGGGGCCTGAGCAGCCCTGCTCTGAGTGGGCTCAGCTGCCCTGGGTGTTCCCTCCGTTGCCTTCTGAGGTTTGGGGTAGCCGGGGGGCAGACCTGAGCTCTCTGTTACCGGTTCCATCCACAAATGCATTCCCTCTTTGCTGTGTTTTAAATGCTTCTAAATGCGAGCGTAAGTAGAAATTATTTTGGAAACTTGGAACAGACTGCCATGAACGAGGTTCCTTAAAGGGATAAAACCCACATAATTTGATCTGTGTTTATAGCTTTTAATCTTAAGAACCTGCAATCTTATGTACTTTATGTATCTGTTTCCCTTGAGGAAAGCAGATAAGGATATCCACTGCTTCAGCAGCTCACGGCAGTTAAAATGACCCTGAAATGGAACACACGGTTGTAAATAAAATACAAGTGTTCGGGACTCACCCTCATGAGCTAAGATGTGCCATTGGCACTGTGAGTATTTTAAGGGCGCCTTGGTGGAGCAGGGATCAGCAAGGGTTTCTAGTCTCTCTGGTGACATTACCTGGATGCCAGGACAGCTCAGACCTTATGGACAGGTGGTGTATGTGTGAGTGGTTTTTTTCAGCCCTTGCACTAGTCCTGTGGTTATCAGAGGAAGAGAAAAAGGTTTCTGGAATAGCTTTCCTGAACACATGGCCAGTCACAGCCAGGCCGTCTGTCGCTAACATAATGTAAAAGATTGATCAAGAGATTAACTGATGTTTGTCACTCTGAAGAGACCAGCGCCATATTTCTCCTTGAAATAGTTCTCTGAAGCATTGTTGTGTGCAAAGGCTGATGAGGACATGTTCCAGGCTCGTGCATCTCCCGTTAAAGTCACCTCACTGTCTACCCAGGAAAAGCAAGAACAACTGCTGGTTCTGAATTACAGCATGAGAGTTATAAGGAGAGATGATATCTCTTAAGTAACTGGGTCTCAGACCATTTAGGGCACTACAGACTTCAATCAGTGCCTTGAAATGTATTTATAAGCAAATAGAGCCAGGAGTGTTTTGTGCTATTAGGCCAGTTCAGCAAATCACTTAAGCATTATTTAACACGTGCTAAGTCCACTGCACCCAGGGCAAACTCCGGCTATGAGAAACTCTTTGTCCATAAAATGTCCCCCTCTGGATAATGTAACACCACTTTATTGCTAAGGGCGATTTTGCATCTGTCTGTCTCAACAAGAAAAAACCTGGTTGTAGAGTTGCTGTGCTGTACCTGTATTGTTTGTGTGATTGGTTTGCGAGGTGTATAAATCTTAAGTGATAGAATTTTGTAATATACAGTATAACAATTGGCAAGTGTTGTACATTTTTTTTCACAAGTGAGGGAGTGACCCATAACTCACATCCATCACAGTGTATGAAAGCACAGCTCACTGTAGTATAGCAAGCAAGGGAATCATTCACACGCAGGATGTTATTCACTTCAACCTTTCCCCTTTCCTGAACACAGTCAGGATCTATATGTCTATTGCTGCATGCTCTGAGTGCTGGCATAGATGTATGATGGCATCACAAAAACTGGAAAGGGAAGAAATGAGACACGAACAGAAAAGGGTGTGGGTAAATGTTATCTGAGCTGATAGAAATTTAAGTGGTCAGGCTTGTCAAGGGGAAGGAAAACTGCCGGGCTGGAGAGTGACTGAGATTAGAACTGACTTTTGGAGAAATGGGAGCTGAGGGTAATACCTTTCAGTTCAAAAAACATGGGTGATGGCACAGGGTGAGCATGGAAGAACTGGAAATTAAAACACTAAATAAAATGGAAATGTGTTTGATGCAGGGAGCAACAAGGTATGTTTCATCCTTTTAATTCTGCTCTGGTTCCTCTGTCACTATTCCCAAATTTAACATTGTACTTTTCAACAGGACCTCCATCCTGTAGCAATTTCTGTGAAGAATCTCCTTCACAAAATGGCCAAAGTAACTGAGGAGAAACATTAGTTTGGGAACCCCACAGGAGCTTGGTACCTAGCTGCTTTCATCAGGCTTGCAGAGCCCCTGTGTGCTCTGCAGAAAGTCTCTCTCTTTCTCTGTATTGTGTGAATAGCAAAATTAGCTTAGTTGTATACTGAACCACCGAGATACCTAGAGAGATCGTGACCAAGCGCTCCTCTGACAGAAACTGCACACAGCAAAATGAACCTTGTCCTGAATTTCTGAACAAGCAGGAGAGGCAAAGGAGGAGGTATGGTTAATGACGGCCAAGGAACATTCAGGAGTCATATGTTAGAAGGAAGAAATTAGTCTGGATCTCCCCATACCAAATTTAGCAGCTGTAAGATATATTTTCTTCGTGCTTGCATCCAGATGTAGCAGGATGGGGTTGCTACTCCATGGTTGCTACTCCATGGCAGCATAGCATACTTGGCTAGATGGTTTGGAAGATCCCTTGGGAGATGGAGGAGGGCACAAGGACAGGCAGCTCCAATAGCAAAGGAAAGGCTTCTTGGTAGACAAGTTGAGAGCTGCTGGCTTGCTTTTATGAGGGCAATCAGTCTGCATCTTCTGATAGGATTTAGTAGTAAGTTTTACTCTCCACTCTGGTCCTAGCCTGTGGCACACGTTTCAGGTAATAGCAGAGCTTAGACATGAGGGATGTCATGTGTCACATGGTAGGAGGACGTAGCGCCCAGACATTGATGACCTTGATACTGAGGCAATCTCTCTTCCTCAGGACCAGCTTCCTTTGCAGTGAGCGTTACCCTTCTGTCATCTGTACCGTGCTCCCCTTTGTCATTGCACTGCTGGACTCACATCCTTGAACTTAGAGCACAAAAAACCCCTCTGGTTTTTTAACTGATGGTTTGTTTGTTTTTTCCTCTTTGGTCGATGTTGGGATCAGTGATGTCAAATTGTTCTATTTGCTTTGACAGGAAAATGTTTTCAGAGTTCATTAGGATGGCATCAGTTCTAACATTTGGCACACAAACATCTGATGACCTTCATGTGCGGGAAGAAATATGCAGGCAAAACTTCCATTAGTTTGAAAAAATGCTTCCACTCAGCACCATTCCGATTCCTGAACTGCAGCTTTAACCAGTTTTGAACAGTCCCTGTTCATGATTTGCCGGTAGGCTCCAGACGTGGAGCTCCAACAGACACTATTTGGATCTGCTGCATACTAAGTCTAGACTAATGTTACAGTTAGATTCAACTCTCCACTTATTTGCGAGGAAGGTGCTGTCAGCAGCCATGCTTCTCTTGAACACTGACAGAGCAGCTCCTTGGCCCCAGTCAGCTGAGCTGGTAGAGTCAGTCCGGTGTAAATGCAATGGCAAAGGCATCCTTTGCCTCCAAGTGTGAGGTAGCTCTAATGCTTTCCTGGTAGTTTCCGCTCAGCGAGATGATTTCACTCAGCAACTTTGGGCTCATTTTCATCAGTTACAGGCTGGACTGACTGGCATTGCTAGCAGCTGAACCTCTGCTCTTATCCACAGAAAAGGAATGGCAAATGTCGGCTTTTCCCTCCTCAGGGTATCTGCTCTACAGTAACAGAGTCACTGCCTCTTAAAGTGGGAGGGAACGTAATGTTCGTGGTTTCCTATGGCCTCTAACAGTGCGGGTCCAAGCAATACTTGGAAGAACTTTTGAGTGAAGAAATGTCTCCAACTGTAGCTGGACTGAGCCCACCAAATTGCTCTCGCACTGACCACTACATGGTCAGGCTGACAGCCTCTGGTTACTGCTACCCAATAGGATTTGCAAGGGAAAAATGAGACGCCAACTGTTTGCCACCGTTTGTCCTTTAAGCCTTCCTGTTCTCCTTGCCTTAGAGCTGTGCAAGTACTGCCAAACCGGTCTGTTTTCCCCACTGCCTGTCTCCAGCCCTTTCCCCTGACCTATCTTAGTTCTTATTTACTTTTTTTCAGGATTCACCATGTTTTTATATTTTTTTCTTTTAACCTGTAATCAAGTGAGAGGCGTCTCTGTGGATACAGGGGATTTGTACTCAGCCATTGTTTGATGTTTGCTCTTTCCTAATGGTGCTGCCTGGTGTAAGAAAAGCCAAATGCTGCCCGTATGTTGCCGTGCTCCCTTAAATTACAGAGGGTGAACATTTATGGCTGCTGTCCCTGTTGCTTTCTCCATACCCTTCTAAATGATGTGTTTTCACAAGCAATTACTGAGATAGGGAGCCAGGACTGGGTTTTGAGGTGTGCCACTTAGTGGCCTACACATAAAAATGGGAGGGAGGAGGATGAGGATGGCAGAGGCTTAATGCCACGCTTTACTTAAGACAATGTCCTTCAAGTGAGCAGAATTCTGCACCTTGTAAAAGTATGACTTTAATTTTGCCTTTCAAATATGAGCTAAGCAGGGCTGTCAACACACACTGTGTTCTTCCTTGTCAAGCCATTTCACTTAGTCTGTCAGCTGTAAACAGCTTAAGAGGCATGTCATCCCGGCACCATTGCAGCACTCGTCGATTGGTTTTCAGATTGGCTCTCTATCTGTTCCTGCAAAAGGTGTAGATACAGCGATGACATGGGTTATTTATTGTGTTACTGCAAAATGCTACTTGCTGTTTGGTGGTAAGCGGAGAGTAACTCCGTGTCAAATAATGGGCACTGCAGAGTAATAATCCTGTAGTACCATGGTAATACCATTGCCATACTTTGTCAAATCTGTTGTGTCAGTAGAGCAGCGTGCTGACTTCACTGCGGGTGTATATGGCCTCGCACTTCACGTGCAGTTTTCTTTCCCAGGAGATCAGGGAAGCAGAATTAAGATGTCTAGAGAAAACTCTGATCAACAGACTCTGTACTTCTGGTTTTTCAAAAAGTTGCTTTACATATTCAAATAAACAGTGTTTAAGCTGTTGATGACAGCTTAACTACTTCATCCCAGAACGCTTTGACAAGTGATTTTCAACATTTTGGTTTCCCAGGATTATAACAACCCCCAAAACCCGTGAACTGATTTTATGTGTCACATGTTTAATTTATTTGAGATGCATGTATTATGTTGCAAAAGCAATAAGGAGGGAGTTAAAGGACAGGGTGATACACTCCATATTTATGATCATCAGCTTTTTCACCGTGTCATCATTACAAGAGGAAAAACTGTTCAGAGATTTGGAGTATGCAAAGCAGTCAAACTTCTGGTGCCAACCCGTCTGGATTGTGATTTGTGTAAATTCTTGGTGCGATTTCTTTGTGACTGCACTGAAATCCACGGAACTGAACCCGTTCTCCCTGCAGCGAGCCTTAGCTGCTTCCTTTGTACTCAGCTTCTGCTGGCTGGGTGTTGTCCCCGTGTTGCTGGCTGTGCGGCCATCAAGAGTGGCACAAAGAGGGTTTAATGGTGCTGAGCAACAGTGAAGGAGAAAGGCAGATGTTTTCTCACTAGAATTCTCGGTGAATTTCTGTCAGCATATATTCCACAGAATTGTCGTCAGAAATAACACAAGTACGTAAACTGATCTTCACTTTAACCCCAACTGAAACGGAGCCTGAGCATTTTCAAGAAAACTTGTCTGTGTCTGTTGGTACTTCTGCCACGAGTGCTTGGTATGCTGGTGAATTAGAGTAATTGAAAAATCCTCATTTATTCTTTTCAAAACTTAGTGTATCTCTATCTTTTTTCTACACCAGAAAGCCGCTTACTTTATTGCGGAACAGAGTTATTCCCATCAGTGCTAAGCAGCATGTGCCCGTAATAATTTATAAAGTAGGAAGAGCTATTTTAACTAAATATTGACATGAAGGTAAAACACGTCAGTATAAATTATTATTTTCTAAAATGCTGTATATGCACAAAGGAAATCCTATGCATTCTAAACAAAATTTGAAAATATCTTTCCTGAAGCTGATTCTGCCCCCTCCTCCCCCCCGCCAAGAAGCACTATGTGGATTTTTTTTCACACAAGATTTGATACAGGTTTGATCTAATTGTGAATTTGTACTTTTTAAGTATCAACATTTCCCATAAATTGAAAAATTTAATTTCAGTTAATCGAAGTGCTAATGATGGAGATCATAGGTGACTTCTCAGACATCCTAGGGCCACGGTACTGAGGTTGTTCCAGACATATCCAGACATTTGAAGATAAAGCTTAGATAAAGAACCTTTCTTGGAGACACTCTGGGCAGGGCAGAGGACAGGTGTGATTTGCTTATTCTAGCATTAATTGCTGCAGCTTTCTTTTTTTTAGCAGAGAGAAGCAGGGAGTTGTTGAGGAGCACGATGAAGGTGCATGCATACCGTAGCACGTTGTTTGGGTAGGAGGCTGTCACGGTGTCTGTTGGTGTGTATATTGCCGACACCCCCCTCGGATGTGTGTTACCTTAACTGTAGTGTGGGGCTGCCTGAGTAAGCACTCCTCACGAGTCCCCAGCATAGCCCTGCTATGCCTGCCAGGAATCACCGACTCGTAGAATGGTTTGGGTTGGAAAGGACCTTCAGAAGTCTAGTCCAACCCCCCTGCAGTGAGCAGGGACATCTTCAACCAGAGCAGGTTGCTCAGAGCCCCGTCCAACCTCACCTGGAATGTTTCCAGGGATGGGGCATCTACCTCTTCTCTGGGCAACCTGTGCCAGTGTTTCACCACTCAGTCTAAAAATTTTCTTCCTTATACCTAGTGTAAATCTCTCTCTTTTAGTTTAAACCCATCACCCCTTGTTCTGTCACAATAAACCCTGTCTGTTCCCGTCTTCCTTACAGTCGCCTGTAAGTACTGGAAGGCGGCTGTATGTTCTCCCCAGAGCCTTCTCTTCTCCAGGCTGAACAACCCCAACTCTCTCAGCCTGTCCTCACAGGGGAGGTGCTCCAGCCCGCTGATCATTTTTGTGGCCTCCTGGACTCTCTCCAACAGGTTCATGTCTTTACTGAGCTGAGGACTGCAGAGCTGGACACAGTATCTCCAGGAGAGGTCTCAGCAGAGCGGAGCAGAGTGGCAGAATCACCTCCCTCGCACTGACGGCCA
>NW_010407764.1:44551-54381 GCF_000710305.1 Buceros rhinoceros silvestris | reverse complement strand
GGCACACAGTATTTCCAGTAGAGGTCTCAGCAGAGCGGAGCAGAGTGGCAGAATCCCCTCCCTCGACCTGCCGGCCACATTTCTCTTGATGTAGCCCAGGACATGGTCGGATTTCCGGGCTGTGAGTGCACAGTGTCAGCTCATGTTCACCCCTTCATCCACCAGCACCCCCAAGTTCTCCTCTACAGGGCTGCTCTTCATCTCTTCACCCCCAGCCTGTGTTGATAGTGGTGATACTCAGGTGACTGAGCTGAGGACTGCAGAGCTGGACACAGTATCTCCAGGAGAGGTCTCAGCAGAGCGGAGCAGAGTGGCAGAATCCCCTCCCTCGACCTGCCGGCCACATTTCTCTTGATGTAGCCCAGGACATGGTCGGATTTCCGGGCTGTGAGTGCACAGTGTCAGCTCATGTTCACCCCTTCATCCACCAGCACCCCCAAGTTCTCCTCTACAGGGCTGCTCTTCATCTCTTCACCCCCAGCCTGTGTTGATAGTGGTGATACTCAGGTGCAGGACCTTGCATTCAGCCTTGTTGAACCTCGTGAGGTTCACAGGGGCCCAATTATAGACAGAACAGGGTTTCCCCTAACGGAGAGGGGAAAATGGGAGGAGACATGGCAGCTATTGACAGTGAGAAGGAGATAGAGTTGCCTGCATCAGGAAAAAAAGAGCCAGCTTTGCAAGAATGAGTGGTTAGTAAAACAAAAAATAAGCATTTCCAATATATTACAAACAAAATTATCTGCCAAACCAGGAAGATAATCATCCTAATATTATTTTTGACCAAGATAAATTTATCTTATTTCATAAACTGGGTAACAATTTGAACCTTATGCAAAACCTAGAAATAAATCTAAAAAATACGATAATGTAATAAAATCAAAATTATTAGCGGTCTAAGTGCCGTACTTGAGGCAGTAAAACCTTTTAAGTTCCAGTGGAAAATAGGCTAGTAAGTTACTCTGCTTTAATCGCTTGATAAACAGCTACAATGTTTGGAAGAATTGATAGTGTCATTATAGCAACATCCCTTTTTATAAACAGCCTGGTGCTGATTTGATTCTAATTGCTGCCAGAGGAACAGTATCAAAGTAGTGTTGCTCCGGCAGCGTAACCTGCAGGGTGAGAGCGGGAGGGGCATTAGCTGCCTGAAATGAGGAAAGTGCAGGTTTTTCAAAGGCATGGATTCTAATTCTGTGAGTGATGGAGGAGGCTGAGTAAATTCAGTCGTGGAAGAAACTACAGGGAAAGTACTTAAGGAGGAGAAAGTACGAGGCAGAGAAAACAGGATCCTCTGAACACGCAAAACAGTGCAAAGCAGTGAGAGAAGTCAGGAGATTTGAGTGAACGTGTGCTTGCTTTCTCACCAGAAAGAATTCTCTTGCTGGGCTTGTGTGACCCCATCACCAAAGCGCAGCTCTGACTTCCCAGGCGCTCAGCGTTGCCCTACCAGGGACATGACAGCCTCATTTTTCATAAATGGCTTTCCAACATGGATGTCTTACTTTTTTGAAAGCCCAGTATCCCATTGCAAAGGCCTCATTTTTAAGACATTCTTACCTCTCAGTTACAGTCTTTGTGTACTGGTGGGCACCGTGTCCACCTTTTGGTGCCCACGCGTGCACCTAGAAATGAAGACTGCGTTTGCAAACCTGATCCTTAGCGATGCTGTGCTTCACTTCTTACTCTGCAAATCCTGGATTTGACCCTTCTTGGGCTGCAGAGCTATTGAGGAGGTATCAGCACTACCCTGATGATGGCTATGACGTTTGAGGACAATAAATTTATATTTATCTGGAAAAAAAAAATCTCTAGAAGTCATGCTTCTAGGGTGGGTCTTATTCCAAACCCCCCTAAGAAATTGTCTTATTTTGTGAATGGTAGCAAGAAAAGCAGGGTTCGTAAAGAGAGAAGGAACACGTTTAATTGTTCTGTCGTGTGAGCAACAAACCCAAGAATAAACAGAAATGCGAAGCGGAGAGGTACTAATCTTTGTACACAAATCATGCGATAAGCTTCTGCAGTAAAGACTGTGGGCTAAGTGAAATATGTAAAATAGCTTGTTGAAGGAAAAATTGGTTCAAGTGGGGCTGAATGGCTCAGGAGATTAGTGATGGGATAATAGCTTTTCTCCATTTAAGTGGTAGACCAGTTCAAATCAATTCCAGGTCTCTAGAGACTGAAAGGTGTTGCTATCCTGTGACTCCTTCGTAGTTGTTTGAAATGATTTTTTTGGTCTCAATCCCGTTCTTGGTTGCCAGAAAATGATCTCCAACCCAATCAGCATTGAATTACTTCGAACTAACTGTTGTCACCTCCCCCTAAAGACGCACAACTATCAAGGCTGTGTGTATGAATGGCAGTTGTTTTATTTAGTGCTATACTCTGGTCAGAAATATTTGGTTTTCTATGGAATGGACAGATTGCACAAAAGGAGAGAGATCGCAGAATAGGATGCAATGTAAAATAGTTCTTTAAAAAATGCAAAGATTTGTTCCTTCAATGTGGATTTCCTGGGAGGACAGGGCTACTTTTGGACACCTTCAGCTACCCCTTCCTTGCACCCAGAGCCACACCTTTTTCACAGTGTGTGAGCGCACCTGTTTGCCTGCAGGCTGTGTTGGGACTTTCCCCAACATAAAAGTGAATCATGAGGCTCGGTCACACTTAGGAACCAGCTATTGGTCATAAGGAACAACTGGAAAATTCAAATTGGCGGCTTTCCCTCTAGGTTTGTTTCGAAGCATCTGTTTAATATGTGAAGCTGGACCAGTGAAGTGATGCTAGGGACATGCCAACTTACAGCAGCTCAGAATCTTGCCTATCAATTTTGTTCTGAAAGATTATAACAAGTAAATTAGCAGACATTGATCATTCTGCCAAATGTAAGGATTAAGCAAAGAGGAAGAAGCAATGCCTAGCAAGCCGAGGAGGATTTGGATCTTTCCGTGGCTATAACAGTAAGTCTAGAGCTAGTGAACCACGGCAGAGTTCTTATTATTCAGTGTACCAAAGAAAAAAGACACCTGGGGTTATCAGAGAAAACTCCCAGCAGTCCTGTGTGTATAACTTGGGAAAAGTTATACACTTGGATAACTTGTGTATAGCTTGGGAAAAACAAATAGGGTATTATGACAATGTAAAGGTGTCAGAAAATTGGGATTACGTGGCTATAGTCACACTTTTTATAGGACTGATGCAATATGGATTTGGTTGCAGTCGCCTTGCAAGAGAAATTTTATTTTTGCCTTAGCCTAGACAGCTCCAGGTTTAAGAACGCTCATCAGAGGAGAAGGCTAAAGGGGTTAAGGAAATAAGGCGCAATAGAGGTGACCTATGGGAACTTTCATTATTATATGGAGCCTTGATGAGTGAAATGAGAGGAATTGCTCTCCATCATGAAAGGCTGAAATGTCAAGGGAGCAATAGCAAATTATTCTATTAAGAATATTTAGGAGGTTGAACAGTGTGACTCAAGGGGTGGAAATATATGGAATAAACTGCAGCGTAAAGTCACAAGATTTCGGAACACATCCCCTTATGATTTTTACAACGGAACAGGAATTTTTTTGTATATATATATATGTGAGACAAAGTTTAAGTGGACAAAATGGGTCTCTTTCTATTCAGCTACTCCCAATATTTTTAATGACTGGGTCTGAATGAAAAACCCTCCTCTGATTTGTGTGGCTTCAATCAGCACAATGTGCCAGGAATTTTTCTTTTCTAAAAGACACACCGATAAAATGCCTCACAGGCACTTTTCTCTGTGGTGATTTTCCTGTTTTGCTGTGACATTTTTAACTGGAATTTAATGTTTGTAAAAGGTGCTATTTGACAGCATTGTGTAACTGAAAGCCTCTTTTTATTGACAGATCATGCACACTCAAGGCTAAGGAAATTTCTCTATGTCAGCCTGGTGAGGGACACCCCACAGCCTGAAGGAACCAACTTCCAGGTGGAAAAATGGTAAGTCCACGTCAGTCAGTCCAATCATACATTAAACGTTGCTGCATGATTATTTTTAAAGAGTTCCCATCCAAAGGGTTTGGAGAGAGGCATGAAATGTTACCTGCCTGACAGGACCGCAGGGGTTATTTTTTGTGTTCCCCAGCAGTGGTTGCAGCTTTCTGGAGTGTTAATGCTTGTGCACTAGTGGCTGGAGTGAGACTTGACCCAGACTGCCAAGTACCTCTTGCTGGAGCTGATCCTGTAGGATGTAGCTAGCCCTAGCTATGGCACTTGGAAATTGAAGGTCTGCTCTTTGCTCAGTTCCCATCCCTGACACCAGCCTTTAGGCCTCCGTGTTAATCGTTTCGTGAAGCTCACGTAGTTTCAAACTTCTACCTTTGGCAGCTTGTTATAGTCTAGGAAGATGAGATGTGACTATGCTGAGATACAACCCCCAGTGATGGCACTTTATAATACCGTCTAACTGGAGGATTGCTATTGTAGGCAGAGAAAAAGGCAATAAAGCAGCATTGATATCCTGCCTGCCCTCTTATAGGAGTTATTGAATGAAACCTACCAGAACTGCCAGACAAACAATTTGCAGCTGCAGTCTGAAGCCTGACAATGACACAGAATCAAAAAGAAATAGTTGGAGTGCATGGGCTTGTGAACTCCTCTGTGACCCACCACAGCAGGCTCCCTAGGATTGTTCTCCTCTTTCTGGTCTGTTCCCCGTACAATTCCTTCTCTTTACCTTCCTTTTCCTCTCTCTCCCATTTTCTCTTCCACGTCTTGCCATTTTCACCTCCTCATACCTCCCCCACCTCCTTTCTCTATCTCTCTCATTGCCTCGCTATTTCCTTGTGGTGTTTCCAACATATTCCCCCTGTATTTAGCACTGGTGAGACCGCACCTTGAATACTGTGTTCAGTTTTGGGCCCTTCATTTCAGGAAGGATGTTGAGGTGCTGGAGCGGGTTCAGAGAAGGGCAACAAAGCTGGTTAAGGGTCTGGAGAACTTGTCCTATGAGAAGCGGCTGAAGGAGCTGGGACTGTTCAGTCTGGAGAAGAGGAGGCTTAGGGGAGACCTTATTGCTCTTTATAATTATCTTAAGGGAAGTTGTAGGGAGGTGGGGGTCAATCTCTTCTCCTATATTGAGAATGACAGGACGAGGGGGAATGGCCTTAAGTTGCGCCAGGGGAGGTTTAGGTTAGATATCAGGAAAAATTTCTTTACAGAGAGGGTTATTAAGCATTGGAACAGGTTGCCTAGGGAGGTGGTGGAGTCCCCATCCCTGGAAGTGTTTAAAAATCGTGTGGATCTGGTGTTGAGGGACATGGTGTAGGGACCCTGGCAGTGTAAGGGCAACGGTTGGACTCGGTGATCTTTGAGGTCTCTTCCGGCCGGATGATTCTGTGATTCTATGATTCTATACCTCTTGCCTCTTCTTTGGTTTTGTGAGTTCTAGTGCCTTCCTCTGTTTCTCATTATTTCTATTTTCCTTAATTTCTTTCCATGTTTTTGATTAATTTCACCCCACTGTTTCCCATACTCTCGCTTATTCTCCCTTCCCTCCTGAACCTTTTTCTACTTCATTTCCCTCTCCATTTTGTTGCTCATTGTTTCTTTTTTCTGCCAATTCTTCTACCTTCATTTTTTCTCGAGCCATTTTTAGCCTGTAGCTGAGCTCTGTGTTGCTCTTACTCCTCAAATATGAGGATTTAAACCTTTCCTGTGCACTAGGATTTCCAAAGTGTCAATCCAGCTCAACTAGGGGGAACCGATGTGGTTTGGCTCTAATGTCTACGAAGAGAGATACTGCAAAAGCCAGCGTAACAGGAGCGCTTGCAAATGCTCTCAGGCCTCCACTCGATAGTTGGATTCAAAGCATATCAAATTAATGCGATCTGGATCAGACCTGCAAGTACTATCTTCTTATCAGACTTCTGTGCTTTATTTAAACAGAAATCTCAATGCTCTCAGTTTCTGACAGTACACAGTTTTGTTTTGGTTCAGGGCATTCTGATTTTTCAAAATAATTATTATTCTAAAGTCCGTACAATGTACGTAGGATTCAGTAGAAAGGGGCTGTGCTGTGAAATATGTTCAGCCTTATATGTAGAAAATCACTTCCTAGATTTCACATGCTCATAACAATTATCTACTATTTTGGGGAAGATTTTTCCATTCCCTTTCTTTTCTTGTAACCCCTGTCTAACCGTTACCTTTCTAACATTTAGATGTCAGTCTTCTCGATGTCTGGCAGGAAGGTAGGTTGTACACAAATCCTCTTTCTTTTTATTCTTTGTTTTTATTTTTTACCACTTGTCATAAGTGGCAGGCTCAGGTTTTGTTCCAGGATTGGGGTTTTTTTCAGTTTCTTTGTTTTTTTTAAGTTCTTTGTCTATTGTTTTTTCTCTGTTCCATTTCCATACCCACTCCCACTTAGGAGCATTTTGATTTGCTTATTTTTCATTACAGTATTTCCTCGCTTCCTTTTAAAAGGTGGTTGCTATTACTTGGCACTCATGAGTCCTGTGAGAGCCCCACCACATGGTGCCCTCTCACAAGAAGGCTGCTGCTGAGGCCGGCTCCCTGGTCTCCTCTAGGCACACCAGGGCAGTCTGCTCCCTGGAGGGCTCTGGAAGAGCTGCCTAAGAAAGAGAGCAGAGTCCTCACCATCCTGCAGCAGGCCCAGGAACCAAGTCAAGCCCAGATCTTGTTGACAGGATACCACCTCTCCTAGTGTAAAATTAGGTATAACATGAGCGTGAAAGAAACTCTTTCTTCCCCTCTTATTTTGTCTGCTTCCTTCTGTCTTCCCAGCTACTGCCTCTGTGGAGTTTGGTCCTGGTGAAAATGGAAAGAAAATCAGTTCCTAACCCTTTCTGCTCTGATTGGATTTTTCTCCTTTTGTCTGCCTCTTTATTTGATTTAAAACCTTAAACCCCTTGAAGGTTTTCCATTAAGATTTTGAGCACACTTCGAATGGGGGAGGAGCAGTCAAGAGCATTGCCTAAAAAGTCCTAGTTTATTTTTAGCTAATGGAAGAGAAAGGCTGATTGGATTAGCCCAGCAATGTGAGTACCTGATGCAGACTGCTATCAACACATCAACAGAGGAAGGGTTAAGAACAATTTCTTTCACTGTCTCTCACTCAACCCTTTTACCGTTTCCTGCTTTGTCTTTCTTCACCCGCTAACTGACGCTTGCAACAGCAGTGCAAATTCCTGGGCATGCTCTAGTACTGGTCAACACAGGAGTAAATCTCACAATCTCTTCTGGTGTTTCACATTTACAGTGGATGTTCAGGAAGACTGAGGGGTAAGGGTTTAAAGCATTAGGCTGGGCTTTACCTGTGGGACATCTATTAAAGCAATTGGGAGCCAGGTGGCTAAAACCCAGTGCAATTCTTTGTAATAGTACCCCCGAGAGCACCCATCTCCTTTTAGCACTGCTATTGATTAGGCAATTCTTGACTTTGAGGAACAAAATTGGTGTGTGCATCAAGGTTGTTTTCCTCAATTTGGCCTGGTTTGAAATTAATCGTTCACTTTGAGCCATTTTCTTAAGCAGCTTTAAGCGTCGATAAATTTCAGTGTGATTTGACTTTTCTATCACCTTTCTCTACAGAGGCCCATTGTTTACTAGTCTTCTCTAGGACGTCTCCAGAGCTGTTTGGTCTTTATTCTCATCTTCTGCAGTGATCCTGGGATGTTGTCCAGTGTTATTGTCCGAGCTCCGTAACGTGCTGGGAGCTTTATTTAATGGCTGCGCAGAGTGCATGGTCGGCCGCACAGAGGCCAGTGGGTACTTGGTTTTCAATAAGAGCAATGCATTTGATGAGGGAGACCATGGTACATTTTTGAATGTTGTCCAGACCCTGTATGTGTCGACTGGAATGGTAATGGTCATCTTAAAGGGAGAACGTAAACAGTGAGTAAGTTCCTCCTAATTTCAGAAACTCTTGATGAGTATTTGATGTTTGCTAGGGAGTGAAACGCCACCCAAAGGTACATGAATGTATACTTATGTTTGTGAGAAGGTGAAAATAAATATGTAAAAATAAGGAAGTGGCCCTCAACCCTCTTACCCTTTGCTTTTCCCTTCCAAAATATTCCCTGTTCCTTGTTATTTCTCTAAATCTAAAAGATTCTTCAGCATGTCATGTCAGCATTTTTGGAGAGGCAGGACAGGTTCTGCAGGAGGATGTGCCCTTTGCTTTGGGAATTTAGTGCATTATAGTTATTTAGAGGGGTTTTCTCCCCTGTTTCCTTTGGGTGTTCTAGAGTACTCTTATGAACTGTCAGGTAATGCTAAGTACTGCCAGCCGTAAGTCACTGGCATGGAATAGCTTTTTCCTGCAATAAAACCCACAGTGAAAGCTGGGCTGCACATACATGGAAAAAGCTATCAAGCTGGTCTAGTACTTCAGCAGCTAGGTAAATCTGGGTGAAGACTAGTCTGCTGGTGCATCACTTCTCTCAGTACTGCTCCTTGCCTCCTAGCTGTATCCCTCTTTCTCCTCTGAGTGACTAGGCCAGAGAAGGTGACGTTTCTGTGTCGATGGAAGGCCTTTGTTGGGATGTTTGGGTGTGGGATAAGATGCAAACAAGGGAACTGGAGATGGAAAGGAATTTCAGAAACACTGGCTTCAGAAAAATAAGTGTTTCTTATTCCTGTTTGTGTTTAAAATGGGCTAAAGCACCTTCTGAGGTGTCACAGGCAACCTAGAAAGTCCGTCACCTCCTTGCCAAAGAATGTTGATTTAGGAGCCCTACACGCAGTTTTACAAGACGTCCCTGTCTGTGAGCTGGGAGGTTGTCAAAGCTCAAAACATTCTGTTTGAACAAGCTGGTGTATTCCAATGAAAGTTGTTTCATCTGAAAATTTACAGTCGGTTCTGCTGAAAATTCAGCTCATCACGAGCTGAGTGTGAAATGTCATGCCAAGATTACAAAGACAGCATTACTGTAGGACTTTGATGGAGCTCTAAGAGAAAGAAAAGTATGAGAAGTATGCAGTGTGCACCACCTCTCCCATTCCAGTCAAGTTCACTGGAAGTTTTTCTGGAAGGACATTTTTAGAAGTCTCAGCAGAATGACATATTCCAAGCTTGGTAAATATTTTTTGAATATTTTTTTTTTTGTGAAATGACACAGAGCACAATTAGTACAGAAACATGAATAATGAAAAATCTGAGCCAGATTGCCCAAGTCTAGGTAAAAATACATGCAACTTTGGTATTGAAGGTCTTGCCAAACTAATTAATGAAGCATGCGCAGACATTTGACTTTGCCCTTTGTATTTCATTAGATTCTTACAAATCAGTATGGGGAATCTGATAGGAAAAGGTATTTGATCTTTAAATTTTTGCTGTTGCAGGAAAAAGCATATCTATATGCTGTTTTACATTCTTTACTGATGTCATGTCACAAAGTCTGAGATTCGTAAAGAGCTTTGTATTTGTATTAAACCCTCTATTTTAATTGAGCATGGTCAGTCACACATCTGAAACCAGTATTTTTCCACAAATATTTTAAGTGAAAATATCTCCTGTGCATTGAACTAAACCAGATATTCCCCACTTGCCACGTGGGAGTCACTGCAGACATAAAAATGGCTGCAGGCCAGAAGGGGAGCTCCTTCTTCCAGAGGTCACTGAGTGGGCTCATGAGCTGTAACTCTCGCTCTCTTCTCCAACGTTATTTCCATTTTCCAGACCAAAACAGAGGGCCAAAGAGGTTGGGAGAACAGAGCCATGCTTTGATGGTGAGAGAGGAGAGTGTGTGTGCAGCTCTCTCCAGCTGGCTTTTGATTCTTTTGCATGGTGCTCTCCTTTCGAGCCGAACTGTTACTTGGTTTTCTGGCGGGGGGGA
>NW_010407764.1:31704-44456 GCF_000710305.1 Buceros rhinoceros silvestris | reverse complement strand
GCGGGGGGGAGGGGGTGGGGTGAAGGGGGTGAGGGAGGGGAGGGCGGGCAGCAGAGATCAATAGCGAAAGAAGGAATTGATACCAAATTTGGTTCTACCTGTGATGCAATCCTGTGTATTTGCAAAGACATACATGGTGCCATTGCCTTTCCTGAGCACAGGAAAGATTCTACAATGGTTAATGTACTTGCCAGCACATCTAAACCACGCCTGAGCCAACACGCTTGTCTTTGGCGTTTGTTTTTCGCACTCTGCTCGTGCTTAAGTGTGTCTGAAATCTTTGTCCTGCCAGTTTCAGCATTGCAATACTAGCTTTGAAGGCAACCCGTCCAACTGCTGCGTAAAGGGTCTTGCTGTCTCTCTGTTTTGGAAATGGCTCCTGTTGCTTCGTAGAGCTGATTTCTTGAAGCATCTCATTTTCTCCTCTATCCTAAATGAAGGGCTGCAAGTTCACAGATCTAAGCATGACTTCATTAGCTACTTCGCAAGAAAGTTTTTAAGCATGTTGAAGCATTCATTATAATATAAACATGAGAAACAGTTGTGTCCAGGTATTCTTAGCTAAGATAAAGCGTGTTTGCTTCCCCTGACCGTGGTGGAGCAGCACCATTTCGTGTTACGGAAACTGCTGTCTCTAACAGTTTACTTCAGTCGGCGACATTGGCAGTTGATCATTGTTGACCTTCATCTCGTTCTCTGTCAAGGAAGTTTTGGTCCGCACATTCAAAAACAGGCCCAGGAGGAATTTTTAAAATTCTCCATATGATAAATTTAACAAGTGGGCATCACCTGCTCAAATAAGTAATTTTCTGTGACCACAGGGCTCCTGTCCTCAGTGCTGCAGTTATTCTCCACAAGCTCTGAAGTTCACCAGGGCTCTCTGGTATGCTCCATTTCATAGTATCAAAGAAACCAGTGAGTCACAACTGCTCTGCTCAGTTTTGTTTCCTATCTGCTCATCTGGGATGCACCTCCTAGAAAAGTGGGCAGGGGATGGTTCTTCATAGTTCTGTCAGCAGTTCTCTCCAGAAACTGCAAAATTTAGTTCCCAGATTGGTCCATAAAACCGGAGTTTTCCAGAAGTGTTAGGGGCAAACACCTGGGACTTCTATCTCCCTCTTAACACGGAGATAAGGAGTAAATGTACCAAGCTGCACTCTTGGCTTAGTTTTGCCAGGAGATAGTACAGGTGGTTTTGTGGTGCCTTTCGGCATACGGGTATCTCAAATCCTGGGAAGAGGAGTGATGAAGCAAGGTGACAAGGCCGTTATACCAGACTAGACCTGAGGTATCCAGCTAGAACAACGGCTGGCGATGCCCAGGGAAGTGATGTATTTAAGAGAACTGTAATGCCTCTCAGTCTTTGTGCCATGTTGTCTGTACCTTTCCCCCCGGGGGGCCCAGGAGCTTCAGCTTAGTGTAGCAGGGTGCTCTGGGAGGCATCCAGGAACAAGTCATCCCCAAGGCAGAGTGCCTTGCTGAGGGATGTGTTCGAAAGACACAATGCAGTTCTCAGTGGGGAAGCTTTAATTTGGTTTCCTGTGGAATAGAATACCCAAGAACAGAATAAAATCAGCATTTGGAAAACATTCTGTCCCTCTTCACAGTGATTTTCCAAAGCTGCTTTTCACTGCATGCCTAGAAGCTCCCATCCAATTAGGAAATGTAGAAGTGCGTGTACATGGTTTAAAGCAGTGCATGGGAAGCTGTTCTATTTTCCAGGCTCTTAAAGAATATGACCACAGAGGATATCAACACAGATTTGTGGGATCTTCTTAGAAAAGGTTGAATATAAAGTTCTGTTTGCAAATACATATGCCATCAAAACTTGATTTACCATTGCTGTTTACCATTTGATCAGATAAAAGAATATTAGCTCTTAAAAATGAGACACAAACTGAATTCCCTTTTCAATGCAGTCTATAATAATACCATATTTCTCTGGGCTCATATCGCTTTTTTTTTTGTTATCCAGACAGGCACATGCAGAAGTAGCCTTCGAGCCCCTTCCCACTGTTTCAACACGCTAGTTGTTTAAAGCAGCAAAGGGCCGGGCATAAAGAGAGCTACCAACCTTTGAGATGCCCACCGACAATTTTTGCTTCCGTGACTTAAATGTTGCTGCCTGCAGCTATCCCCCTGCTCTGCGGCTGGAATTAATTACTGGTGGCCAGAGAGCAACCCATGCAACGCTTCCCCATCACCTCTGAGGCTGCGTCCTGGCGCGGGGAGGCAGAGGCACGTGTTGCTCTGTGTGGGCTGGTAGTGACTAGCTGGGACAGCAGTGCCTGGCACCACGGCAGCAACGTTCCCAGGAGATTGTCATCTTCAGGACTGTGGCTCTGTTTCTGTATGGAGGCTTGGTCTAAGTCAGAATAAATCCCTCAGTTCTTACTGTGTAGCCTGTTACATCAGAATAACGCGAAGCCCTATCCAGAGTTCACGCCACTGGTGTTTTTCTTTTAGCTGCACTGGGGCTGTGAAAGAAAGCCAATAAATAGCCTATGAACAAAACTGTATAGAATGATCAACATGCAACTGTCATGCTGCATTTGTCTCGTGTCGTTAGTCATTATGAAAGCCTGCATAATTCTGGAGCAGAACAACAATTTCCACACAGCAAATTGCAGATTGTGTTTGCCAACCCACAAAACATCA
The DNA here is from genome assembly GCF_000710305.1 of Buceros rhinoceros silvestris. Classification (NCBI taxonomy): domain Eukaryota; kingdom Metazoa; phylum Chordata; class Aves; order Bucerotiformes; family Bucerotidae; genus Buceros; species Buceros rhinoceros. Next base: position 41,798 of record NW_010407764.1, on the reverse strand, counting down.
CAATATTTATTTTGAAACTTCCTAATGCTATCAATGGCAAATTCACTTTACCCGTACAAATAGCCCCGTCGAGACAACTTAGATTACGCATGCAAGCAAAGGCGGGAAGAACGTGGCTCTGGGCACCAGAAAAGCAAAGCTGGCTTCCTCCCGTAGTGAAAACAGGGAGTGTGTAAGCACAGAGCTGGGCACAGAGGTTACGGGCAAGTGTGCCACCAGGGACGGGGGGTGAAATGCCAGGATACAGCTGAGATAAGGGTACTCTGTCTCCCCAGATTCAGACCTTGTTCACCTTCCCCCCTTGGTTGTGTGGAAAGGCTGCCTTTCCGCAGGTGTCGTGCAAAGCCCAGCATCCCCCGTGTGCCTCTGAACTTCTGCAGATCAGATTTATCCACGGCGTGAGTGAGCTTACCACTGTCAGAAAGAGCAGCTCCGCTTTTTGGAGTTAGATCCGCTGAAAAAGTAATTTGTATGTCTGATTCTTTTTTCTTTGGGTTATCAAAGGATTTTTAAAGTTAATTGTATTACTTAGCGCTGCAGGTATCACTGCTTTTTAGGCTCAGTTTTAGGCATAAAGGGTTTTTTTACATTCCATCACCTATCTTGACAGATTCTGTGCGTGCCAGAGGTGGTGGTCTTAACCCTGGATCAAAGCCTAATCTCCGCTGCTTTCACAAAACCTTTTCCTCTAATTCTCTCTCTAGTAAATTATATTCTGTTCTTTGCCCTTGAATAATTTAAAAAATGTATAGAATAAAGTGTGCGGGGAGGTGGTGCAGGGGTGGTTCAGTTCCATTGAGCGATACCTGGTAATCAAAACACTGCATTCGTATCTTGCTGCAATGATCTCATTTCTACTGGGACAGCACTCCTGCGAGCACAGGCCCGTGTTGTGTTCATCCTGTTACAACCAGATAAAGTCATAATGTAGACAGATAAGAGCTATGCTCATTAATCTATTAATTACCTATTGTCAGATGTCAATATGCTTCGCTTGATGGGAAGCGGTAAGGTTAGTTTGCATTGTGAGGATGTAGATTTTTGTTCTGTATTACTATTATTTTATTTTGATCTGTGGAATGCTACGAAATGACATTCACGCTGGTAGCGCCTCACCCGAACAGAGTAGAGCTGGCTGCTTTTTAAGTTTCTGAAACCAGAAAAATGATCTGCCCCAAATGGCCGTAAAGTAAAAAGCGTATTTTCAATCAGAGGACCCTGCAAGAGCTGTGGCTGTGTTGAGTAACACATGTTTTACGATGGGCATGAGGACATCCTTAAAATCAGCCTGAGATACCCTGATTTCCCGGGGAAGCTGAAACTCTGTGGGGACTTCATTGTTCACTGGAAATTTGAGACTGATTTTGTCTGTGACTGGCGCTGCTGGAGCAAGATTTTATTTTAATTGTGTGACCTTTAATACACCATGAAGAGATTTCAAGTTCTCTATTTTTCCAGCCTATAACAAATCAAATGTTTAACTATAATGTACAGTCACCAAGTTTACACCTTGAGAAGGGTTATTTTCAAGGGCTTATCTCTACAAAGAACAGTGGAGCAGAGGCAGTTTCAGAAAAAGGAAAAAAGAAGGGAGAGGAACATCACAGAAGCACTTTATAGACCTATTTGAATCACAGCTTTAAGTCATTTATATCACGGCCAAAAAGCCCATCCATGTGTGCATTTAATAATGATGGCCAATTCTGAACGATGACTGGAAATTTTCCTCTCTGTGGCAGGAAGCAAAAAAACCCCTCACTGTTTCTGAGTTGGTAACTTGACCTGTTTGAATTATTTTATTACTTGCGAGACTATCAGCCAGGTGGCCAGCATTTAAACTCTGAGGACAGATCTGGGAATTGATTCTCTGGAACTACCGTAGTTAAGAGCAGGCGATGATTAGGCAGCTCAGGTATTTTCTAGGCACACTTAGGCAGCTCTCTCTGACAAATAGCAGCTCATCTGTGGGGCAGTGATCTTCATGGCTTCGTTGGATGGGTTTGAAGGATACAGGCAGATCTTCCGTACTGCCTAGGACACGGAGCGGTGCTACACGCTGGGGCACGAGAACCTGCCTTATTTTCTGCTGCGGCCGAGGGAAGCAGTTTACCACCTCAAGGCAGACAAGACGTGTTCCCCTCTGGCTGCAGTCACCCCAGCGATGGGCGTAGGGCTCCACGTGCAACATCGAGAAGCCTCGTTGTTACCAGGGATGGGTGCACAGAACAGAGTTTAATCGTGTGCATTTTCTCATGAGGAATCTGGGGCCAGGGATTTATTTCAAATTTTCAAGGGAAAAAAAGTTATTGAACTATGGGTCTCTTAATATCCGCAGAAGTTCTATTTTCTCTAGCTGTTTTACTCTTCTGGGCTGCTTACTTTCTGAAAAAAAACTGAGGGAAGTGTATTTAAATTAAATGAAATTACATGAAAGAAGAAAGGATGAGAAAAATCTCCCTTTCCACTGAAAATATGCCAAAGCCCTTTAAAGTGAGGAAATTACTGTTCTCAAATATCATTAATGTTTTACTTGATTTTTCCCCAGTTTTGGAAAGGCACAGGCATTTAGATTTCACTCTTTCTCATCTCCTCTAACCTTTCCAGAGGAGAAGGGGTTCTGGACATGACACAAAAGCCAAAGGTAAAATAGGAAACACAGAAAAAGGGAGAAAGGAAAAATCCCGAACTAGCATTCAGATATCTGTATTTGCAGGACACCAGTCAGATATTTGTATCCAGTCCCTCAAAGGTAGAAAATGATAGAAAGGTGTGATTGGAAGTTTAATGCTTGAAAACTTATTTTAAAATAAATGTGATCCATTTAAATGCCTGCAAAATAGAAAAATGCAAAATTTGGAATTTTTTCACCTCTGCTTGTTTCAAGAATTTTTTTTTTTCTTTTTCGTAGGTGAGGTCTGGCTGAGCTCAGGGAACTCCACACACAAAGTGTCTGTCTCGTCCTCTCCCTGAGTATTTATTCACTGGTGAGGGCTGAATTGCAGGGAGGTTAAAGGCCTCTCTGGTCCCACAGGCAGTACGTGACAGTCCTGAAACGGACCCAGCTCTCCCAAGTCTCAGATGAATCCTTTAACCAAAATCTTACTCTTCCCTATCCTACTTTGTTTCTTTTTCTTTCCAATATCATCTCCAAATATTTCTTTGTTTTGTTGAGGTCAGTGGTCTCAGCTTGTTGCATGCGCCACAGAATTTCACCCTTTATGGTTTTTTTCCCCTTTGTACCTTGCCTGTATATCGAGTTGCTGGCTTTGCGTTTCTCCTTGCTCCCAGATCCCTCCCTACTGTGCAGAAGGTGACAGCTTCAGGAGCACAATGTTTTGTCATTTCTGACCTGAGGGATAGCGCACACCCCTTTTTAGCCCGCGTCCCATTGTAAGTCAGCCCCTTTTGATCCGGTTTCCAGCCCCTCTTATTGACCAGCTCCCCTATTTCCACTAAATGTTTCAACCCTGCTGTCTGCTCCCTTTGTGCTTTCTTTAATTCTCAATATTTCTGCGGCAGGACCGAGTCTGCCATCAGTTTGTTTAGCGGAGCAGAAGACAAAGCCAGGCTGGTGCTGCTGCTGCTGAATAGGTCATTGGTGACAACAACCTGTGCTGCAGAATTTAGCCCCCACTGACAGTATTTTCACTCCGCTTGAATGGAAGCTCCTGGGAGTCTTTCTTTAAAGAACCCAGGGGTGGGGAAGGCAGGCAAATGGAAAGAAAAGGAGCAAAATAATTATAGCAATAACACTCCAACTTTCTCAGTTGTGCATGGACTTGGTTAACTGAAATGAGAAGTACCTTGGGTACCTGTAGATGGGGTAGGTTAAGGGGTTGTTCTTTTGTTCCACTATGGCCTCTGCAGTGGGGGGGCAGTGGCTTTTTGTAGCTCTGGATGTTTCTCTCCATTATTAGGTTAGGTGCTGTCATCTTTAGAAACAAGATCTTTTTCATCAGCAATTGCCCTTGTTGAACGAGGTATAGCCATGACAGGAGTGGAAATGATCCTTGAATAGGCCATCAAAGGCAGATTGCACCCAGTGCTGCAGGTCTGACTTCTCCCAACCCAGCTAAAGCTGTGCCTCTGTGGTGACGAACTGCAGAGCCCTGCCTACTGGGGAAGGGGTGGGGGGAAGCCTGGGGAAGACCCGGCCTAGCACAGCTAGAGCTGGAGAGCAGTGAGCAACGGCAAGAGCACACAAAGCTGGAAGTCTGCATGCTGTTTGAAAACGCAGCACGGCCAGTAGCCCGGCTTAAGATGTGGCTCTGGCAGTTTTTTCCCATAGTTCATCAAATGGATAGAATCATAGCATAGTTTAGGTTGGAAAATAGCCTTAAAATCATCAAGTCCAACTGTAAACCTCACACTGCCAAGTCTACTATTAAACCATGTCCCTAAGCACCGCATCAACCGGTCTTTTAAATACCTCCAAGAACGGGGACTCCACTACTTCCCGGGTAGCTCATTCCAATGCTTGACAATCCTTTCAGTGAAGAAGAAAGTTTATCCTAACGGCCAATCCAAACCTCCCTTGGCACAACCTGAGGCCATTTCCTCTCCTCCTATCACTTGTTACTTAGGAGAAGAGACTGACCCCAGCCTTGCTATAACCTCCTTTCAGGTAGTTGTAGAGTGATCAGGTCTCCCCTGAGCCTCCTTTTCTGCAGGCTAAACCACCTCCGTGCCCTCAGCCGCTCCTCACGGGACTTGTGCTCTAGACCCTGCACCAGCTTCGTTGCCCTTCTTGGGACTCTCTTGAGCACCTCAATGTCGTCCTTGTAGTGAGGGGCCCAAAGCTGAAAACATGGGTGTTCATTTCCACATTGCTTGTGGAATCTAACCTGAGTCCTGATTGCCCTTTGTGATCTCCTGTTGGTACAGCTGGTCTGGGATGCTTGCCCAGCTCTTGTGGTTTGTCCGAGCTGGCTTTTTTGTGGGCTAGAATAATTTGTGACCAATTATTCTACTTAAATTGCTTCAAGCTCTGGAAAATGTCAGGCATGCATTTACATATTTTGGCCCAAAATCTTGTGATTTTATGTTCAGAAACAAATTGGAAATTTAAAATTAAGTGGTCAAGTGGAAGTGAAATGTCCCGAAATCACTGAAACAATACATTTTATCAAAATGATCAAATCAAGTAGTCTTCTAATTCTTAGTTACCAGCAATTTAAAAATTTTGAAAATGCTTTTTATCCATATTTGGGGCTGGAAAAATATAGAACCTCAAAAAATTTCTGAAGGAGAGAAAAAATGTTCCTGTCTGGATTCTCATTATTTATACCACTACAAAGTGCTTGTAAAATATTACCATTCTAAATTGTAGCATTTTACATCACTTTGCATGGTAATAAGGCAAACACAGCCTTATAAATAAAAATAAGGATGTGGAACCTGTTTTGTTGAATTGGTGCCCAAATATTTCAGAGGGAATAAGGGGGAAAAAAACCCTAATGCTTTTTTGTATTTTTTAATATTTAGTAGTCTTCTGTTTTTATTGGACTGAGAAGGAGTCCTATGATCATCTAGTTCCACATAAGTACTTCTTATGTCTGAATACATAAGAATCTTATTTAAAAACAAGAAGTAATACTGGATTGCTTTCACGAACTGGCAGCTAACCCAGAATTTTTGCAACAAATAATAATTAGTAGTATTGAACATTTTAAAGAAAAAAAAAGGTTTATTTACATGAGGAATATGGAGGCACATTAAAAGTCTGTCTTCCAGGAGACATTTTTGCTACTGATATATCACTTACACAGTGAAAACTACTGTCTGCTATTGGCAGGGATTAAAATTCACTCCTTCCTTTGAAATCGGCTGTTTGAAGTATCTTAGCAAATGCTGATACCTGAGAAGAAAACTTGGGAAAATATTCTATCGCAGATGGCAATTTTTAATTCCGGGCACTTTATCTTAAAATTCTTTATTTTGATTTCATAGTGTAATGCTTACGATCTTTTTCACATCCCTGTGGTAGCTCGTTGTGCTGGTACTCGCATCACCACCGCTGTGAGTTCAGAGGACTATGTGTGTAGCTAACTCTGGAGCTTCAGGACCTTTGTCAGGCTCCGCTCTCCGCAAACAGATCATTGCCTGCCTGAAAGTCCTGATGTCTTTAAATGGTGCCTGTTTGAAACGTGGTATTTTCAGATAAGATAGTTTGCTTGCTTCACCAGGAAGAGTTCCCACGATGACGGCAGGGGCCGTGGTTCCTTCTTCCCCTCGAGGGCATTGCTGTTGTTCTGGTTAGGGGTGATACATAACATTCTTTCAGAGGCCTAAACTCCGCTGGTTTACCAATGAGCTAAACACAGCGTCGAGAGTACAGGCATGAGACACCTTTTTGTTGTTACATATTGTTCATGTCCAGAGTTGGTTTAATAGACAGGATTGATGAATCTTTATTTGAAGGACAATATTACCCCATCCTTGCTTTCATGGGACCACTAGGGCACAGACCTTCCTTAAATGTTCTGCAGATCAGCAAGGGTAGCTAAAACAAAGAAAATCCCGTAAGGAAACTCTTAGTAGCATGATGGGCAAAGCAGGCAGCTCCAGGGGTACCTGCTGACCAAAAGGAGCACAGATGAGGTTGTAGCGAAATTGGAAACAGTGAAGCGAAGTGAGAATTCCTCTGCAAAACTGCACCTGCATTTACTATTGAGTGTATGCGGTTACACAGCTCTAATGTTGTCAAATTACTCAGATACTAAGAGCATTCAGTAAACCTACTTTACTACACCAAAGCTACATTTACAGGTGTGCACTAAAACCTAAGCATTAAAATGATCCTGTTGAGTTGCTTCACAGAGCTCCAGAAATGAGATAAGCTTACAGAATCCCTCCACCCATCTGCAACGAGCTCCTTCCACTGGAGCTAATTTATGAACGCTGGCAATCCTGGTTCTACAGGAGCAGAGTTTCATGGGCTTTCAGAGGACTGCAGCGATCTTTGTGGCTGCAAATAACATTTGTAGGAGTTAATTCTCTTAAATGCATGCTCCATGTGAGTTCATTTGTGTCTCATAGCAGGGAGGGATTCGAGTACAACCCGGTAAGAGAATTAATCGCTTCTGCTGCCCTCTTGATTTTTCACTAAGTGAAGCACAACTGTGCTGAATGTGACAGGTAGCATCTGATACCGACAACGGGACATGTAGGGAGCTGCCAGTTACGCACATTTTTTGCTGAAGTATAATAAAAACAGTGTGACAGCTTATGGTATGTATCACAGGACCATCACTATTTTATTAAAGACAAGAAGTTGTTGATTTCATTTATCACAGTAGTTCAGGTGTGTCTCGGTCTTCCTCTGTCCTTGTCATCATCTCGATTTGCTGAGTCCATTTAGTTTCATCACAAAATTTGAAGAGACTTGAACCTTTGTGTCACTCTCAGGTACTTCTGAAGACTGCAGGAGTTTTCTTTCTGAATTTCCAGTTCATTGAGCTGCAGATAGATGTTCTTTCTCATCTAAAACTCATCACTTCCTTACTATTGGAGAAAAAACCCCACATGTAGGAAATTAGTTTGTGGCTTTCTTCAATTTTATTTTTGTGTTGCACAGAAATTATGGAAAGAAAATATTTTTATCAAGCATCCAGAAGCACATTAACAGCAAGGAAAGCTGTTGCCACCACTTATCTTCCTTATAAGACAGTAAAGAAGGAGAGAAGCCACGGCAGGGTCGCTGTGGAGAGTATGAGCCGGGCCCGGTGTGACTCTCCCTCTCCTCTTTAACAGCCAGTCCTGAATCCTTGGCTGCCGTAAATGGCCATAGCGCTGGTGTCTTCACTCACCTCCCCTTCTTTCGTAAGGGGAGCGAAGTGTGTGCAATAGCCTCACAAACTACACGTTGCATAGCGATTAAAGAAAAACTCCTTGGTTTTTAATTATGGTGATGTCGAGGCACAGAAAGCTGAAGAACGAGGATGTAAAGTGAAAGGCTGGAATTTCCCACCCAGCCCCTGCGCTGCTCGTGGCTGGCTGTGGATCAGGCCTTAGCTCTGGGGCACAAAGGACTGAGTTGTAGTTGCCTAATGACAGCTAGAAATTAGAGATGATCTCTGAGCTTTTGTAAACAGCTTGCAAATGTAAATGCTTTGAATTTTTAAAAGTTGTTTTTGGAGGATTACTTTCTCATTAAATTTGTATTCTGGGAAAGAGAAAGAGAGAACAAAATTTGAACCTAAAGGAAATTATTTAATTTCATTTATTTCTAGTATAAGTTTTCCATTCTAACTCTGTTTCACCTCATTCTCTGAAATTTAAAAGGCAATTTTCACTTTTCGTCTTTTTAAAAAATATGGTGTGTGTGCTACGCTTTCAGAAACAGACCTGCTTGTCTGTTGTGTCACACAGTCCCAGAGTCTCTCAGAGAAGCATGCTCTTTATAAGAATAAGTGTGTTTTTTAAAGAATACCATATAAACTATAAAGTGAATCTCCTCCTGCCTTCCTTCCACCCCCAAAAGTGGGGAGCTGGGGGTTACAGTACGGAGCAGCCTATTGTGGCTCCATCACTTACGCAAAGAGGTCGCAGATGATGGAGTCTGGAATACAAAAGGCGCAGGGCACTCTGCATCTGCGAGGAGAGGATCAAAACAGATCTCCTTTATCTAATGCACAACCTATTACTGAATCAAACGCTGGGACACGAACGGTCCAAGTGTGCTTTTTATAATCTGTGTTACAAACAGACCATAATCTGCACAATTAAGCTCTTGGAGTTGGCAGGATTTTGTGCAGTTTTCCCCTTGAATACAGGTCAAAAAGAGGGGAGTGAATTAACCAATGAATACCTCATTAAAGGTATTCTTTAATTCCATTTGAACATTAGAAATATTTTCTTCATTGTGCTAGTGGCTCTAGGGAAGAGTGAGTTCTGTGTCCTATATTAAAAGCCTGCCTGTTGTAAGAATAGAGACAGGCTACACAATAAATGAAGGAGGAAGGAGAAATAGGAAACCTCCTTCTGTCCCTGCACGGGTGGGAGCTGGGTTGTCCAATTTTAGCACACTCTGGATCAGGTTCTGGGGAGCTCTGCACATGTGAGCATTACTTTAAAGCTGCCCTTAATAGCTATCCCTGACTGTTTTCTAGCTCCCCGTGAGCGGTTCCAGACCCCTGGGTGAAATGGTGAGGACCTTGTGTACTCCTTCCTGGGTGGACGTCTCGCTCTCCAGAACATGAATTCTCTTTCTTCCAGGGAGACAGAGTATAAGCAGTTCTATCTAAATGGTGGTCTAGGGTTGCTCTCCCAGTAGGATAGCCTCTTTTCTTCATTATGAAGATGAGAAAGTGTTTTCATTTAAAGAGGAAAATGCTCGAGTGGTTTTCTCATCCCTCGCCCCTCCTCTTGGCATGCAAACACACTGTTGGGGCTCTGGGTTTATCACAGGCCAAAGGGGGAATTCTCTTAGGAGCCTCTTTGTGAAATGTTGGCAACACGTCACTGAGCAGTTCTAAAGACCTCAGGAAGCCCCAAATTTCTCTGAATTTTTCCACCACCAGCCTTGAATGTAGTTGCCTCTTTGACCTTGCGAACTTGGGGAGAACATCAAGGAAGGGGCTTGCAGCTGCCCCAGTGCGTGCATCAGCACGGGGCAGCCCCTTGGGAAGGGAAGGGAAGTTGATTAGAGAATGAAACTACCATGTACTAATCTTTTTGTTTCCCATAGTTATTTTTTCTTCACCTTTTCTCCTTCACAAAATACACTTAAGGGAAAGGCAGCATTTCCCAGAATCTTTTCTGGAAGAGTGAGCTGGAGAAGCTGTGCTGCCTTTGCCGTGCACTGATTCTCAGATCCTTCAAAAGCCTCTGGCCAGCTGTCTTGTTCTTGCTGCCGCTGTGTGGTGTGGTCTGACATCCTTCATCTTTTGTGTGTTGCTGCTACAGTGTAAAATCAGGGGGAAATAATTTTCCTCCATTTACACTTGACCATTTTGGGGCAAATTAATCCTCCTAGCACTTACTTGGAGAGGCTTGCAGAATCATGGAGGGAGATGGGAGAGGAGACATAGATTCTTTTTTTGTGTCTGGAAATCAAACGTGGTCTGACTGAAATATCTTTTTATCTCTCCCCG
>NW_010407764.1:24052-31665 GCF_000710305.1 Buceros rhinoceros silvestris | reverse complement strand
TGCTGTTGTGCAAGTTCCTGTTTTCCCCTCCACTCCCCCCCCCCCCTTTATCTTTTCTATTTTTACTTAGGTGCTAAAGTTAAGTGTTTGTTGAATATAATTTTAAATTACAGTTTAACTTACTATTTTAACCAAAACTGTAATAGAAAAATACTTTCCCTGCTTTGTTAAAATGCAACTGAATTCCTGCTCAGCTACCCACAGTCTGTAAACAAGAATGTGTATTTGCTGTTGATGTGTAGAGTATATTTTTTTTAAATCACAGAATGGCTTAAGAATTAAACTAGAAACAAGATGAGGAAAAAACCCTCAGAGCTGTAATCAAACATCCATTCCAACAGCTGAAACATGTTATTACATCTTTCAGCTGATTTATCGTACCCAAAGAGATTTCATAATCATTCTCAGTATTAAAACAAGGGGAATAGAGGCACATTTCAATAACAATGATTGTTGTTTGGAGAATGCCAATCATGTCGAGGAGTGTTATTTACATCAGACAATATGTAGATATTGTGCCTCCAAGCCTCTTCCTGTTCGGTTTTGTTCTTTGACTTACACAAATGAATGTTAAGAAACGAGGTTCAATAGCTAAATACAATAAGCAGGGTCCTGCTGACTTCCTTTTGGGAGGAGAGAAATCTTTACCACGTAAGTAATGCAATCTGATTTAGAAATGGAAGTGGCTGTAAATGTCTGAGCTATCTTTGATATGAAAGGTGGGGAGAAATTGAATCTGAGTACTAATTTTAATTTGTATTTGCACATTAGCTATAGCTAATTCAAAAACAATTAAAGGACAGGAATGAGAAACCCAGATGTGGAGCAGCGGAATGTGTTACAGAGAAGCAGGCTTCACTTTGTGTTATTTTCTAACACGCAGTTTTATTTTTGCTGGTGTCTGTCACAAATCCGAAAATACCATTACAGAGTTAGCAGATGGTTCCCAAGTATTCATACCTGATAAAGCCTCCTGGGTGATCAAGCACTGAAAAATCAATATATTTTTCAACTTTCAATGGCTAGCTATTCAGTTTCATTACATCTCGCTATTCCTCCATGGCTACTGTGATATGGACACTTACTTCACCATTGCATTAAGCTCTAATCTCTGGGCTGGCTGATACAGGCAGCTAATGAATAGCTAGAGTACCACCTTGGTATGCTTCACAATTCTCCTGATCTCAGTAGGACGTTTCGAGTACTGTGATCTCGTGTTTAGTAACACCCCACTTCTTCCCCCTCTTTTTTTTCCCACACGTGCACAGACACCCCTCTCCATCTGTCACCTTGCTGAGCTCTGAAAAGGAAATTCAGTAAATACGCTTCCTAGCAGAAATATGTTGCTGTGGCATTTGCCTCTTCTAAATAATATCAGCAAGTCACAGTAAGTCAGATCCATGCCCCCTGGGTGACCATATAAATCAAGATCTTAAATCTATCATTTTCAATAAAGCCACAACTAGAGATAGGTCTTTAAAACGTCCTGCTTTTGTCTCAGATTATCTACATCCCCCACAAAATAGCTACACTCTGCCTGACTGTTAATGCTTTCTTTAAATCACGTTTCTTTCCCCTTCTCCTAACTTAAACTCATAGTATGGAAAAGTTAACTTGCAGTAAATGACAAAGCGTGTCAGCTTTGTGATTACCACAGCTACCTGATTATCAGTCTTTGCCGTGCGTTTTGGCCTTGATCAGGCGATAAATTTCTAACGTGGGTCATCTCTTTAGCATGAAAAAAAAGAAGGGCAAGTAAAATGCTAGTGAATACATAAAGTATGAGATGCGCATAGACACCCTCAGAAACTTCAGCATTCTTTGTTTTAATTTTTCATTGGTATTAAAGATTTCACTGTGTTTTGCTATTACAGATTATTCAAGGTTGGGGGGGTGGGGGGTTGTTGCTTTTAGACATGAGTGCAATGACACAGATGTTTGGTAAGCCTGGAGCATCCAGAAAACCTGTTGAGTCTGAATAAAGCATTTAAATTTCAGATGTAGGTCTTGATCAGTCAAAAGCACAGGAGAGGAGAACCTGTTTGAAAATGGAAGTGTAAATATAAACCATGTGAATATTTCCTCTCTCTCAGCTGCATGAAGAGCAAGAGCTCTTTGTGTGCACCATGGCTGTGTATGGAGAAGGCTGATACTAATTAATAAGAGCCCTTCTATCAGCAGTGTTTGCACCTGGCAGCTCTCAGGTGGTCCGTACCATCACTGCCACCCCCCCAGAGACCCCTTCCCCCCAGAGCAGTTAAAATAGCAGCAGGAGGAGGCCAGGGCTCCATGCTGTCAGATAATACATGCACCAGAACGGCCATGGCTCCACTCCGTGGACAGCAGCGCTCTCCTTTGATGGTGTCCTCCATCACATCTTGGAACAGGTACTCGTTGCAGAGTGTTTCATGCATTTGTTCCTGTCCGGTGAAATGCCGGGGGTCCAAACTCATCAGGCTGTCCTCTGCCTTGATTCCTTGCTTTTGTTGTTGAAAGAGTGGCTTTAAAAATTGTTAGATTGGTGGGAATTCATCACTAAAGTAATTACAAATTTTTGTCCACCGGAGTCTTTCCTTGACTTGGGCTGCAGGTATTCAGTCTGTGCTGCCTGACCATGGGAACAAAGTACCTTTGGAGAAAAAGGCCTGTGTCATCTGCGGGCTGTTTTATTAACATCTGAAGCGTATGACTGTGCCATGTAGGACCTGAGTCCACGCTAGAGCCCTTTTATTACCCTGCTACGTGGCTGGATTTATGCTGGTGGAAGTCCTAGCTAAAAAAGCTTTTCTACAATGATTAATTGACCTTAACAAGTTTAAGGATGCTTATTTGCACACAGTTATGAAGTGTTGCAATATGTCACAAATGAGAGCGGCTTCTATTATAAACATAATGGCATAAACAGTGAAAGCTGGTTATATTTCCTTAAAAGTTCATTGCAGGGAAATGGGGAAGCTTGAGAAGCTAAACAAATCCAGGCAATAATGGAAATGTAGCATGAAATTACTTCTGTAAACAACAGCCATTCATTATTTGAACATTTTTCATAAGAGAGTAAGCAGACGAGAGTTGATGTTAAAGGGTATGTGTGGAGGGGGAGGAGGAAAGGGATTTCAGAAATCTTCCAGTGTTACACAGACAGACATCCATCCGTTTAAAAAAGGGGTATGTAAAGTACTGATCGATCCCTGAATATTAACAATCGATGCCATTTTCTTCATTAACTTCTGAGGGGAGCACAAAGAAAGGTATATTTGATTTAAAGGGAAGAGAAGGGAGCACTATTTAATGTTGATTTGGTGTAGTGAATAACCCCAGAGAGAAATGTAAATACCAGGCTGCAATAACATGACAGCACACTAATCATATTTACAAACGATATTAAATCTGTCCATTGTGCTTGCCTGGCTGCGGATTGGCCCAACTGTAATTGTCACTGTAACCGGCGCTGGCTTGTGGGAGAATTTAACTGCAGTGATATAAGGTGAGTGCTAGGCTTATTATTACTTTATTATTACCCGGTTTATGTTTATTAAAACAATTTGTCATGCAGAACAGGAATGGGAGAATGGGAACATTAAATCGTGCTGTACTCAACCTGAAGAAATGAGTTACAATAAAATTAATGGCAGGCAGGCCACAGCTGACACTTGTAGCCGTGTGGAGCAGCTACACACTGGTTCGTTTCATTTGCTGATCGTTTCTTGTTAGGGTCACGCCATTAAACTTACATATTGAGAACTACTGAAAATCCGAGGCAATGAAGGTAAAGTTTATGAAGCAAAAGTGGGGTTTTTTTTCTGCTGCTAATGCATGCCTTTCAATTATTACAGAAATCAGGAATGCAGATTGAAAGTTTAAATCATACTGAGTTATTAAAGACGTGTGTTGGAGTGAATGTCCTTCAATTTTACAGAGGCTTAGAGAGCTGAGAAAGAGCTGAGTTTAGGCTAAAGTGAGACCATTCTCTAAAGGCTTTGAGCAAAGAGAACAGCGAGAATAGTGGTCATGAAAGGTCTCATAACAAGTTTAATAAAAGCTGCTTTATTTTCTTTCCCTGGAACTCAAGGGGTCCTTATTTGATATCTTCAAATTTATTTCAGCCCAAATCTTCATTATTTTAAAGTAGAGGCAGGAGGTGATGACCATGGGAATAGCATTGAGCCTCTTGGAATTCAGCAAAGAGACACAGTGACACAACCCCCTCTCGTGACACAATTACGGAAGAAATTAAAAGTGTCAGGCTCTATGTACTTTAGCTGCATAGAAGAAATCTGGCCTCCTGATGAAACATCTTTGTACATGAAAAAGTAATACCCTGCCCTTGTTTCCCATTATACAACAATGTTAAGGAGTCTTCTGGGGTGATTATTAGGGATTTGGTGAAGCACAATAAATGCTGAAGATTAAATCTGAGCGCTAGCAATTAGTATTGGGAGAGGAAGAGCGCTTTTTTCCCTTTTTGAAAAGTATTTATTAATGAAGCTATTTAAAGGAAACCGAGCCAACTGCTGAAGTTAGGAAAAGTGAACCTTTCATTTCTAGCAGTTTTATACTTGTGTAAGTTCTACAAAGTCCACGGGGTTATTCTTGATTTATACCAGTGTGAGCAAGTAGAAGATCAGGCTGTCTCTGTTGGATTTTTTTTTTCCCTCGTTTTCCTTTTATAAACTAAGATAGTTTTTAAGCCTTGGAGAAAGCCTTCAAATGGGAGATTTAGCCGCATATTCTCTACCTGTGTCCCCAGTCTCAAAGGCTGGACCAAGTGTCCAAGAGCTCACCATCCACCTGCTGCAACAGATTGCCGGAATGGGAGCTGAACTCTCTGGAAAAACCCAGTTGGTGGAGTAAGTGAAGATATTGAAAAGATCTTCTTTTAGAAAACTGGTTTTTTCCTTTTGGTTTTGCAGTAATGAGAATGGCAGATGTTTCCTTTGGAAAAGTAACTTCACATTCAGTCTCGGTGGTGAAACCACTGCAATTAAAAAGACCGCTCCAAACTCGAGGAAAACCTATGGAAAAAAAAGTTCCCTGTCCTTACTTAGCACTTCCTTGCAAGCCTAACCACCTCCTTGGAAACACAGCCACTTCTCTAAGAGCACCAGAAGGTTTCTTTGTGCATATAAAAGGAGAGACCAAAGGCCTTGACTCTCCGATTATTTTCACTGGTGAGATCTAATGCAAAAAGTGTAATGCCCTGCGATGACGAGCACTCATGTTGGACTCGTGTCTTGGACTCTTAGTGACTTGTAGGGTGGTGCCTATCTGCCTTTTGGACATGGTGTTGCAGTTGAAAATAAAAGGAGTGGTTTAGAGAATTAGGAAAACCCGCGAGGGAGTGATTCTTTCTGTGGCAGCGGGCTCCACAGTTGGTAGGCCTCCTTCGAGGGGTGGAGTGAAGGTGTGAGGAGGCACAGGTTTGGGTGCTTGGATGGTGTGAGCATGGACAGCCATCTGCCGTAGTGGTGGGTGCAGTGGAAACACAGCAGGCAGCAGATACCCGTACGGTTCTGACTACAAGTCCTTTTCTGTGTCCTCTTTCACATTCATTGGAAAGAAAACACGTTTTATTAAAACACGTTGACCTGCGTGGCTTGCTAAATAGGCTTTTAAACGTTACAGCAGATCTCTGACCCAGCATTTTTAAAAGCAGGATTTTAACATAATCTTCCATCTTCATATGTACTTCTGTAACGCTCGGTAATCTTGGGGAGAAACCAGTTAGTCCTTTATTTCCTTACGTGTAAAACTCGTGAAATCTAAGCAACGCATAGACTGTAAGTGTCTTGCTGAATTGCAGTCCTTATTATACGTGCAAACATCCCTTTGATGTGGAGGACAAGGATAGAGTATAGAATTTTGAGTCATATTTATCACTTGGATTATTAACAATAATAACATTTGGCATCTTTATAGCACTTTACATTTTCAAAATGCTGCATAAACATTAACTAAATGGTAGTTAAGTGTGCATAAATGATATTCAGAGCCATTACCCTCTACCATACTAACGCAGTCACTGAAATGTGTGTACTGCTGCTTGGTGGAAAATCTTTACTGCTCATGTGAAGTATCAGCTTCCCTGGAAGAACCAGACTTGACCATTTTTCATTTTGTTTCACATGCAGCCGAAGGCTTTTGTCCATATTATGGATTAATGGTCTGCAAAATTTCAGTTTATTGGGGAAAAAGAAGTTGTTGATTTTACTTACAGGAGCATAAAACCAAATAAAAATGAAGTGGAGCGCTCAAACCAAAATGCTACTCCTTTTTTCAATCACATTCTAGTTTGATTCTTACCATGGCTGTGCCCTCTAGGGTTGATTTCCTGGCTGTAGGGCCTGCTTCTGGTGCACCACATAGATTCAGAGGCTGGCTGCTGCCAGGGCTGCGTGCCCAGGGACCAGTCCAACCCTTCAGAGCCACCGCATGTGTTCGTGCTCACCGCAGTATTGCCAAAAATGGCGCTACTCAATGACCATTGAATAGGGACTGCACAGGGTCCATTTATGACTCATTGTTCTCCAGCAGCGTGATACTTCTTACGCATGGCTCTCAAAGAAAACATCCGTACTTGCTTCATGTTTATCTACCACCCCCAATTTGCAGCGTATTTTTCTGTAGCCACGCTAGTTCTATTGCAGCAGCACTTCTTTTCTTGAGGCTTTAGTGCCTTTCTGCTATTTCAGTAGAAGAGAGAGTGGGGGAATATTTAGAAGCATCTTACATCCCTGACAGTAGCTGTGGGAAGTTTGTACCTGAAAACAATTTACTGTGTACCCCCATCAAAGAGGACCAGAAATCAAGGGAAATGTCAAAGAGCAGTTTTCGTGCTGGATTGCATCAACGTAATCCAGGAGCGAGCGAATAATTCCACTGTCACTTAATTAAAACTTTTAAGACCTTATGTCTTTGACCTTGTTCTTTAGTTGAACACATAAAAGCAAAATGGCTTGCTACCTTAATCTCACTTCATGCCATTGCCCTCTGATGAGAGAATTCTCTTGGTACCTCTGATTTGTCACTGAAGCGAAGGGAAGGGCTACGTGCACTGCTTGCTCCTATCTTCTGTGGCGAGTCTACCTTGACAAAGGTTCTCTTGCTATCTTTAGTCTTCTCCCTGGAGCATCTAGCACATCAGGACAAGAGGGATCTCAACCCCACGGCTTCATTTGGACCTGTTAACTGTAACTACTGATGTCGTTTACAAGGATAAACCCTTAAAGCCAGGCCAAGGTAGACAAAGAATGAACACTGGAGTAATTCCCTTTGGACAGCAGAGATTGGTGTTCAAGTTATTGAAAATCTGTGTAACTCATTTTCTGTTTTGTCATACTTAAAAAATCCATGAAGTTTGGCTGAGTGCAAACAATAAGCTTTTATTGTTGCTGCCCTTCTTCATAAATGTGTAATCTTCCGGGACCACCAGAAAAGCTTTGGTACAACAAATTAAAAGTCTCTAAACTTCCCCATGTCTCTTTGGACATTTTGTAGACCTGCAAATATCAAGCAGTGATCAATACAATGCTGCTCTAATACTTCTAAGGCAAACTGGCAGCTCCCAAGCCAGAGAGCATGGCACAGCTCTCTCGCAGCTAGACATGATTCCTGCT
>NW_010407764.1:0-23981 GCF_000710305.1 Buceros rhinoceros silvestris | reverse complement strand
CCACGGAGGAATAGTGCCCCTCGGATGGCACCGGCAACACCACGCACAAGAGCACCTGAACTGCAAACTCCGGGGCCAGATGGGGACGGTGCACTAGTTACGGAGGCTTGCAAACGCACTTTCTGTCCCATCACCAACTCCTGTGTTTAGGCAGCAGTGTCTGTAAGCTGTGCCTCAAGTCTGGGCTGTTCTGCAGGTCGCGGTGTTTCATGATCTCCTCTTTCCTTTGCCCGTGTCCGCCCATGCACAGGTCCCTAACAAGCCAAGAGGGTGACTGGAATATTCCCTCTCTCCTTATTGTTTCAGTGTAGTTAGCTAGGCTAACAACACGCAGTATATCTTTCCTCTCTGAGAGAATTGTGCTGTTTTTCTTTGTGGTGAAACACATTGTGTTCAATTACAGAACATTTGCTCTTTCGTTTCTTGTCAATGGAACAACCTTGTCAGTTTAACAGCTTCAGCACGGAATATTCAGCATGGGCCAGAGAGGGTGAGAATTATGGTTGTATTTTTCATCTGTTTGCTAAGGAGTAAACACTTGCATTCTCTCTCCAGCTTAGTGACTATTATACCTGAATCAAAAAATGCCTTTGCACCCACTGGCAAACAGCAGCTCAAGGTGAGGTGGAGTGGGTGTTGGTTTAGCATTCACTACACCTCCCGGCTCCTCTCTCACTTTTTGAACCATCACCACTCCCTGGTGAGCTGGGAATGGATTCCTGCAGCTGCTCATGCAAAATGCATGAGTGCAGGAATTCAGGTGGGCGCTGGTGCTGACTGGGTGCCCAGCTATGCTCACGAAGCACCTAAAGGTGCAACACACAGAGCTGGACCAGAGAGTCTGACCAAGTTTTAGCTGTGGAAACAGCTTGTCCAAGCTGTACCCATGCGCTACTGTGAACTCCAGCATCTCGTGAAAGTCTTCTGGCTTCTGGGCACTCATTCAGGATGAGGCGGCAACCTGATGCTTGCTCATTTGTGGGGCCAAATGGCCTGATCCTTTGCTGAGATGCCAGAAAAAATGGAAGGAAGTTTAGCCTGCAAAAAATTCCCCTTAACTTCTAGTTCAATTCTTATTTTTACAATAAGGGGTGTTCTTTTCTCTAGTATGGCCTGTTCCAAGCCCATTTACAGCAACATTAAAGCTTGCCACTGACCTAACGGCCTCTGGATCAGGCCCATAGTCTCCTTATCTTCTTCCATATTACTGGCACACCTTTACCTTAGGTCTTGACTTCTGTGGAGCTCTTTAGGTCAAGCTCTATCTCATTGATGTTCTCAGGCTTAAATTGATTTGGAGAGAAACTGACTGTTCTTCTAAAGAAGTGGTCATTTTCCTTAAGCAGCTTCTATTTTTAGGTAAAACTCCTTCAGGCAGCGGGCAGCATTGGTGCCTGGCTGGGAGGAACTGCGGGGTGCTTTGTGACAAACCCCCTTGGGGCCTGCCACATGGGCAGCTGGGGGCTATCCTCGCGTGCTGTTCCACTTCCATCAGCAGGTTGGTAACAGGAAAAACAAGATTGTTTTTCATTCCATTAATAAAGAAAGAAATAACAGGGTTCAAACTTGATTTAAGTTTTGTGGCTGAGTAGGTGTTAAAAAATGTTGCCTGTCTTCCTGAAAAGCTTTTAAGTGCATATTTTTTTTTCGAGTGGAGACTTTGATGCTTGAATGAGAAATTTAGGACAGTTGTCTTAAATGCTCTGTGTGTAATTTCAAGATTGGTATAACTGTTTAGGCTAACTTCTTTAGCATCTTTTGAGGCCCCTTTGTTTTTAAATTGCTTATTAACTTAGTCTATATAAGAAGAATCAAAGGGGGAAAAAAAAGTGGAGTGAACAGTAGTACTGGTGACAGATTTATGTCAGTAGACGACCTTCTTGTGAGATGGAGTCATAGCTTAAAGTGCCTGTATGATACCAATGCCATTAAGCCGTTTTGTTGGGCAGTGCCATCACTTGATTATTCTGCAAGAAATTTCAGAAATACAGTTGCTTTATGAGCCCGACTTCTATGATGATAAATTTCCAAAAGCAAAAATGTGAATTTAAATTATTCGTATTCATGTGAGCGTGGTAGAGATTTTTGGAATTGCTGCGGCAAGTTATGGATGATGCATGAAATGAAAAAATCCCTGCCCAGTGCACGAGGAATACAAAAAGGGTTCCGCAGCCAGCACTGCGCTGTGCTGTGCTACAGGATGTGTGCTCTCTGGGGAGAGGTGTTTGTATTTTCGAAAAGCACCCAGCCATCAGCCTACACGAAAGTAAACAAAGGATAGAAGGAGAGAAAACAAATAGCAATACTCCCTGCCGCCCAGGAGCACCTACAGCCTAAGGTCAGCGCTGGCTTCCAGCACCCCAGAGCTGCGTGAATCCTGCAGATTCTCCTCACCTCCAAGGTACCTGGAGCCGGTTTTCAGCTGATGTAAAGATCCACTGAAGCCAGTTCCAGCTGCTCATATATATCTTCGTGGTGCGAAAAGGAAGGGGGCCAACCTCTGCTGTGTCTCAGTCTTGCGTTCTCTTCCCTGGCCTGAGAAAGGAAGGAGACAAATAGAAAAAACGACTGTCTGGGGTAACACGATCACATCTGCGGTGCCCCATGTGTGGTAGTGTATCATTTGCTTCCAGTCTGAAGCTGGTCTTTTAAACCAGTGGGTGTCCAGGAAAAAAACTGCCTGAAAAAAAAATACCTGCAGATACTTTTTTCTAAACTTCAGTCTAGCATTAGGATCTGCCCAGCCTTCTAGTCTGCAGGAAAACAGAGTGATTGTTTTTCTGGGACAGGATTCAGCATTTACCCTCTTCCAGATCGCTGTCTTGTGTTGCTTTAGTCACTTGTTTAAGTGACTGCACTCTTAACTCAAATAGATGATATCTGCAAATGCTAAATATCATCTGACTTAATCCTCCAGGGCAGTTCAGTTTAACATCTTTTCTAATTGTCTAATGAAATCCTATAGATGTGCATGTGTTTTTGGATGAATACTAGCATGTATGACACATCCTTAAAGAATTCCAATCTGTTAAACATCTTTTCTGTCCTTTAATATCTACCGCATTGTATTCATGTGATAAATTTTACACCATTCTAAGACATCTGTATTTTCTGTTCCAGGCAGACCCTATATGGGCCTTCCCATCCCACGACTTTGTTTTACTGTGCTGTACAGGGACGGTTGGACTAGATGGTCGTTGTAGGTCCCTTTTAGCTAGAACTGGTCTATTCTAGTGTGGGGCCGCTATGACACCGAATAACACCTGGGTTTTTCTTTTAGTGCTGGGTACTTGGTATAAACGATGTGTGTTTGCTCTGTGTTCCTGGACTCCAATGTCTGTTTTCAGAACGTGCTAATTTGTTTCTAATCTTGCAATGAAATTTGTTTAAAACCTCCTGCTGTGTAAATAGATTGAGACATCTGACCAAAATCTCTGCTTTATCTTAACCTTTGCCTTCACTATACCTTTGCTTTCCAGTATTCCGTTTATTAGGATGCTTTCTGGATTTTTCCTCCCTCTTGTCTGTTGTGACCATGATGACTCTTTTAGTAAGGGGTCACTGCTTTCTTATCACTTGTACTCCTTTGCTGAACAGGGGAGTGTGAGTGCTTCCACACTTACTGCAAACAAACCTGATCATTTCTCACAGAAGAACAAAAAGGTTAAACAGACCTCATTTCTGTTTTGATGAGCATTAATGGAGATACTGCCCTTGACTTCCAAACCTAAAGTCCAGCTTTCTCCATATCTTGAGCTAGAGGACTACTGCTGAGATTTTAATGCTTATTAAAACCACGGTAAGTTAGAAGTCTGAGAGCATAGAGCTGGGCTGAAGTCTATGAGCAGTGAGCAGTAGCAAGCAGCTGCCCATGTATTACATTTATAATAAGCTGTGCCTGGTTCTCTTACTGCTTGCTCAAGCATTCTTTTAGGAAAACCAGATTTTCCTAATTCTGCAAATTTCCACACCCATTCCCACAACTTTGTTCTGACCTGTCTTGTATATCAGCGTTCTGTCTGGCTTAGCCCACCTGCTCAAGCTTCCAATCTCTGTAGATCAAGTGCATTTCTCTGGTTAATAACATCACCCGGCAATTGGTTTTACAGCCTGTTCTGGCACAGCATGTCCTCGTGTGGTTATATTAGCCCATGTAAGAGGTTTCTGAAGCTGATGCAACAAGGGAGCCAGAGCTTTAGGTCAAAAGCAGCACCTCATCCCTGTTGCACGGGGATCTACCAAGTCTGCC
The DNA here is from genome assembly GCF_000710305.1 of Buceros rhinoceros silvestris. Lineage (NCBI taxonomy): Eukaryota > Metazoa > Chordata > Aves > Bucerotiformes > Bucerotidae > Buceros > Buceros rhinoceros. Next base: position 19,732 of record NW_010407764.1, on the reverse strand, counting down.
AGCTTTAGATTACTTTGGTTTTTAATGAAGACCCATAACTTATGCTTTTCCTGTGGCATTTCAGGATGGTGTTTTCTAGCACTGTCTGTTTTCTGGGAGGCAGCCTTCTGGGCGTGGGTGTTTTTGGACAAAGAGACTTGTTTGTGATCGTTAGGGCTGGAAGTACTGGGGAAGGTGTTGCACTCACCTGAGCTTGTCCTTGTAGTGGGTGGTGCCAAGCACGTCTCTGGTGTCTGCAGAACGGGCTTGTGCAGAGCTGTGCCACACCTGCATCATCCGTTCATCTTGGCGCCAGCGCAGAGATTGCTGCTGTGTGTGCGGAGATGCAGGCACCAACCCTGATGATACCCTCTACACTTCCTCTGTTACGCCAGCTCTTGCCAGCTGTGTCCAGATGCAAAATGTTCAACTGGCTTCATTTGCTTCAAGTTTGCTGGTGGTCTGTCTCACCGATACTGGTTGTGTAACATCAGACACGGATGGCTTTATCGTGTGGCACAGCCCCCACCCCGTGTCTGTTAGCTCTGTGGCTGCTGTAGTTTGTCACTCTTCCTTCACATCCCTCTAAAAACTATCTTTTCTCTCCTTAGCACCTCATGCAGTGTGGGCCCTGCGCTGAGGCTGGCACAGCAGCCGCACCAGAGTGACACCAGGTAACTCCTGCCACAGCACACAGTGGTGCTGGTGAAGTGCTGCAGTTACACTGACCCCTCCCATAAACGTGTCCCGGTAATCGTTAGCATCCATGCCCCATAACTCTTCTTTAAAAAGGGGATAGTTTTGTCCTGGACCTGTTTGGCACCCACTTGTGCAGGAGTAAAATCCCTGTCCTTCTGCCCACCACGTGTGCCTCAGGACGGTTTGCACTGGCTGTGTTCTTAGAGCTCTCAGAACTCCCAAGGATTAGTTAGGAGAGCAGCCATCTCACAGCAATTCATTTATATAGGCCTATGAAAACTCAATCCATGAAATAGTTAATTAGAAAGTCTTCAATTACCAACTAAATTTATTTTGCAAAAAGTTACATTTGTTCTTCTCAGCGAGAGGGGAAAAAAAAAATAAGCAATTCAAATAATTTCAAAGTTCCGTTCCTTCATTCATTAGGAGACTTAGCTTGCAAAATCCTAATTAAAAAGAACATTTTGTGTTAATGAAAATGTTCTAATTTTTTACCTTATTAAGTTAATTTTTTTCAGAGCATTCAGCAAGAAGAGGTCTCCTTAACGGCTTTGTTCATGTTTATATTTGATTGCAAAATTTGTGAGACAAAAGAGAGCTAAACTCATACAGTGGTGCCCTCCAGTTAACTGTTCAGTTGAAAAATGACCTTCATAACTAAGTCCCTTGCCTTTTCATCGATATCAAGGAGTTACAACTCTAACCTACAGTTGGGGAGGTGGCTTCAGCCTGAGAAACCATCAGAAATTGCATGAGCACCCCGTGGAGTGTGGATATTTATAGATATCTAAGAGTACCGATAACTGAATAATTTGAATCTGAATTCTGAAACAGCCTAGGGCTTTTCTGCTGGCTTTCAAGTCCAGCATCCTCTTGCATGACATTTAGTCATTAAAAGCTGAAGTTTATTTCAGTACCTAATAATTCTGCATCAGACACAATAATATTGCAAGCCAGAGATCACAGGAGGTGCAGATAGGTTCCTGCGATGGTGCGACACTGAGAAAGACAGCACTTTCCGGATGTCTTCAAAACAGCTGTACTATGTATGAGGTTATGTTAACTGCGAAACACATTCATTTATGCAGTCGTAAGATTCAGTGAAGAAGATTCTATGCTGGTGTAAATCAGGGTGGCCGTAAGTCGGTCATGCTGAGCTGAGATATGCTTACAGAGAACCCAGCCCTTAGGGAATTTTGCACCTTTGGTTTTGTCGTCTGCATTTTGCCACTATTCTAGCTCTGGTGGAGTGAATTTTAACAGTCAAAATCCCTCTGTAGACAGAAATTACTATAAAAATCTTTACAGTCTTACAGAAATACGAATCAAGGATGTAAAAATATTTTGTACTTGCTCCAAGCACTGGCAAAATATTTTTAAAATTATAACAGAATCATAGAAGTGCATAGGTTAAAAGGGACCTCCTGAAGTCATACAATCCTACCTCCTACTCTGAGCATGTCTGGCAGGTTGCTCAGAGCTGTGTCCAGTCGGGTTTTCACTGTCTCCAAGGATGGAAACTCGACAGTTTCTCCACACAATCTGCTCCTGTGTTTTCCACCCGTACAGTGAAAAAACTTTTCTAATATCCAGTTGGATTTTCCCAAGTTGTAACTTGTGTCCGTAGCCTCTTGTCTTACCACTGTGCTCCTCCAAGAAGAGTCTGACTGTTTCTTTGTACCTTCTTACTAGGTTGCAGTAGACAGCAGTAACATCTCTCTCTCACTTTCTCTTATTTGGGCTGAACGCACTCAGTTGCTTCATCTGCTCCTCATTTCATGATTTTCCAGCTCTCTAGTTGTATTGGTGGCCTCTGCTTGACTTGCTCCAGTGTGTCAGCTTCTGTGCAGAGGAACCCAGAACTGGGCACTACACTTCAGATACAGTCTTATCAGCGCTGAATGAGGGGGGAGAGTCAGTGCCTCCCTTGTCCTTCTGGCTAGAGCCCTGCAAAGGATGCAGCCCTGTGAGTACCTGGCCTCATCGGCTGCAAGGGACACTGCTCACTCGTCTTCAGCATGTTGTCCACCAGGCCCGCAGCTGCTTTTTCTGCAAAGCTGCTTTCTGTCCCATTGGCCCACAGCCTGCAGGCTTCCTCCATCCCAGCTGCAGAAATACTTGGGGTTTTGGTATTGATTCTAGTAACTGTATCCTCTATTTTGAACAAATTAAGAGCTCTCGTTGGAGGTTCTTACACTAAAGAGAAGTGAAAATCCTTCTTTAGCTCTTGGTGTTATTGTTGGGAATTTGCTAGTATTTAAAAGTGAGCATCTTTCTGCCGTACCTTCTGCTTACTCTTTGCTTTTTCCTGATACTTTAGCAGTCAGCTTTCACCCTCACAAGTGCTTGTAAAAACTAAGTGCTGAGCTGGCACACTCAAATTTTCAAACAGGACATGCACGTCAAACTGTGGGTCAGAACAGTACTGTTACGCGTGCAGCTGCTCACAGCTAACATTCGCAGATCAAACTTCAGATACGAAGTGTCAGGAAAGCACTGGAGACTCCTCACCATCAACCTACACAGGGAAAGAATTACACTGTAAAATTGAGACTCATTTAAAGTAATGATCAAATCTGAGGAAATGGCAATCTGTATGCAGACACTCCACAAGCTGGGAAAGAAGCTAAATTCATCAGGTGAATTATTTGCTGCCAATTATTCTCCCAGCTCTAATATTCAGTTTTAAATATTTAGTTAGATCCACGTTCAACCTCGAATTTCAGTTTTCATTTAACATCATGAGTGATTACATATATATGTATGGATATATGACACGTTATTTTCATTACATCTCCTCCGAATGCACTCGAACAGTAACATCGATTGCCTGCCTTTATTTTGGCAGATACTAGGACAAGGTGTAAGCCTTTTCTCTGGATTTTGGTAGTTGCCGGAGTACCTCTTTGATCTGAAAATGACCCTGCCGTCTTGAAATGTGGACTTGGCTAACTTCATGGCAGGACTCTTGGAGAATTACAAGATGGTTGTAAAGATGCACTAACCCTTTTCAGGACCTAAATTAAGCTTTAAATCAAAGCTAACTAGAATGCCACCAAAGCTTTTCCATTAAGACTGCCTTACACACCCTTGCACTGTGATGCACAGAAAACATCATAAATTTTGGACCTGGACTGAAACCCTGAAGCTCTGTCTTTACTTTCAAAGTTCGTTAAATGCTTCTTCACTACCAGTGAGCAGTCCAGTATTTGTGTGAATTGGTTTTTGAGTGTGAAGGCAGATGCTGACCTAGAAGGCAGTTGGTCCTAGACAATTATCACCAGAAACGGAATCTCAGCTCTAGGTCATCATTTTAGTTGTTGGTGTGCAGGAAGTGCCATATCACCGTTTTAAGGCAAAAAAGATAGAAGCATTCAAGGGGTCACTTTCTGCCAGAACGAGCCCTTTCTTGTAACTGATGCATACGGAGCAGTGCAGCTTGAGGACAGGCCATTATTGCCTGCTTCTTTATAGAGCAGATTGTACTTAGAAGCAAGGATCTTTGTGGTTTGTAAACCAAATGTGGAGAAAGTAGATTTTCCCCCCTTTTTTTCTGTAGTCTGTTGTATTCCTCGCTGCAGACAGTGGTAGAGAGCTACACAAGCAGTGAGGTAAGGCATATCTCCCTCCTGAATAAAAGATTTGCTTAGTCATAAATGAGCCCTTGAGAAGGGTGTGAGGAGGAACTTTACGGCTGTTAGCAGCCTGGGGCACTATCTGCATGTGAACTTTGGCACCTTTTGCAGTGGCTTTTCAGAATGAAACAGGACAAGGAGCTGAGAAGAATCTGAGCTGCTGTTTGCAGGAGAAGGGAGAGGGAGTCAGCCAGGTCCCGTAGCGAGACTGGGGCCGATAGCGCAGTTTACCTGAGCTTGCTCTCAGAGGACAGGAGGGTCTGCCTCATTTGGGATGATGCTTATCAAAAACTGCTCAGGCTGAGCTTTGATGCAGGATTTCTGGGAGCTCCATGTGCTCTACCCAGAAATGCGAGTGTTATCATTCTAAAATACCATGATGAAATAGTCCATCACACTGCCAGTGTTCAGCTTTAAAGCTAGGGCAGGAGAGGAAAGAGTTGCTAACACTCCAAGGGACAGTCTGTCAGCTTGAGGGCCTTGTGAGTGCCAGCTGGATTCAAATTCAAGTCTGGATTTGATCCACTAATGAAACAACATCCTCCAAAATCTACTGGCTGAAGGTGGCAGACCTCTGGAGACCTAGAAGGTTGATTGGAAAGTTGACTCTCTCTTAACCATGTGCTCGAGTGGATGATAGTTACAAAAATGAGTCAGATTTTCAAGTTTTCAATAAAAAAATAATCCTTAGGAAAAGCATTGGCAAAAGAGCTGCAATTTCCCCTCCCCATTGCCATCCCCTTAGTGAAAAGGAAACAGTTTTGTTGAATTAAACGGTTCTAGGGTTTTAATTCTGTCTGGGCTTTGCTGAGGCCAACTTCAGTCCCGTGGCTCTTGCATTTAGTGAAATGTGTAAGAGTGGAAGAATGTGACATTTTAATAAAAAAGCTGATGGAATCTATGAATTTTCTAAAAAGTCTGGGGTCAGTTCCTATGTGATGACAGTTCTGGGCTGAAGCAGACATAATACTTTTGCCTTCCAGCTGGGGGGAAAGAAGGATTTCCATTGGAGATACGTGGTTCAAAATCCATTACTCTGTCCCTAACATAATACAGAAGTGTGTCTCAGCAGCAAGCTGGTTTCCAAGCCAGGGAATAGCGGATGAGTTTTTCCCTGGAACCCACAAAGCAGTGAGAGAGCGCATTAGGTAGCTTCCAGAAGATACCTTATACAGCAAACTTGCAAATGGATCCTCCCTTTCTACAGCCAGTTCTCCACTCTGCTCATATAAAAATTTAAATAATTATTTTTTAGAGCTCTGGGAAAGCTCTATCAATTGCCTCTATCAGAACCTGTTCTATTAGCTGAGCAACTTTGTACCATTATTGCAGCTTTTCACTGCTTCCTATTTCATTAGCATTCATTTTCTCTAGACATATGACACACTACCCACTGGAAATGTAGGCATCTGGGAACATAAAGCTAAAAGCTGAGGTTTGCTTCAGTGCTTGCCAGCCCACTGAATTTTATTACCTAACCTACCTTTGCCTAAATCACAGAAAAATGACAAACCTTTTGATGCATGTAAAAAACCCCCTGAAACAGAGTTAAACTGCAAGCTTGACTGATGCAAACCGACATAAAACATCACAATGGCACACATCAGAGACAGATGTTTTCTCCAACTCCAGTGTAGTCGCATTTTTGCAGAGTGCACTACTGATTCGTTAAACATACTGCTTGTAAAAAGATTTGGGTCTGGAGTTCAAACTTGAATCTCCATGAGTAATTGGTGAGCTGATGGTATTATTCTCACAGGTGGAAATGGGTAATGCAAATTTTAGAAGCAGCACATCTGTTCTTTCAGCTAATCGGATATGAGTCCTACAGGAATGACCACATTAGCAACCTCGGTGTCATAACTGGGGGACACAAATCAACAGCACTGTGGATGCTAATGGTAAGGAATTTGAGAAATCTGAGCCACAGATTCACACATACCTGGCTGGTGCTGGCTTCTGCTCACAAAAGGTCTGTTATAAGCTCCCAGCACCAAAAAGTTTACCAGCTGAGGGAGTGTGATGGAAGACAGTCCTGGTCTCACTCCCAGAGAACTGTAAAAGAAAAGAGCTTGGTGTGTTTTCAGTAGAAAGTGGTCCTAGCAAGACTGAGATGCATTCATGCAGCGGCTGTTGCTGCCCGTGCAAGAAGTCCCTGTGAAAGGAAGTGAAGTCACTAAGTCATTGGTTGATTTGGGGGGCAAATCACATGGATTTGATGTTCATCAAAAAACAATCGGAAGTTTGAGGTCTGCTTGTGTTAATGCCTTGTTACTTAAGCAGACAAGAGGAAACACAGCAGAGTGATTGACCCCAAATCACTATTAGTAAGATTGAGATTTCAAGTCCCCTGGCGGGATGGGTGAAACGGCCTGTCACTGAAACCATGCTGCTGCCTAAGATACACATGGGTATCCCTTGTGGTCAGTTGTCAGCTCTTTCGTTTTTCTTTCTCTTGTAAAAACCCAGATGGGAAACAAAAGTAGAAGTTGGACAGTTTCATGTTCTCCTTAAATCTTCTGTTTTGTGACATGTTACAGGCTGTTGGGGGGGTTACGTTTGTCATCTGTGCACCCTTGGGCATTCCTTCTCTTACATGAGAGAACATAAACGCTTCAGAAACCCTCCGAGATGTCAGTCTTAGGATGTGCTTTGTATTTTGTGTCTTGCCCCGATGGAATACAGGGAAATTCAGAATGTATTGCATGGTATCGGCTCCTTAGGACAGGAACCCAACCATCACACCCTGTATCTAAAACAAGCCTACGCAAAGTTATTAACTCAAAAGCTGGCACTTTGGGCAGTTTGTCAGTAGTTTAATACCCCTGACATGATCTGCCAGGCGTTTTTGTAGCCCATGCTATTTTTAATAGTACAAAGTTCTTTTAATTATAACTTGGTTTTATTTATCTAATATATTTGATATCTGTTCCTCAGAACTTCATACATAACATTCACAAACACATGCACAGAACTCTGTGATAGAGTGTTTTTAATATAGTGCAGAGTGTATTAATTTGCTATTTTTTTTGCATGTTCTTTTGTCCATAGTTTTGTTGTTGTCCTACATGACCCATTTGTCTAATTTATTCCAGTTCACAAAGGAATCAGTGGTTCCTATGAGTCGCTCTTCAGTGCTCCATAGGAGGACACTACCCCTTTATCTAGCTCCATCTGTGGCTGCCAAGCTCGTCTTACAGAGAGCTCTGAGCTTGCTAAAATCCTGTGAATACGAATGGATATGTGCTATACTCAGCTTTTTGGTGGAAATCTGAGACCATTTCCTGGGGTTTTTCTGCATGATCTGCCGAAGGAAAAAGTATCTCCAAGTTCTTTTTGTCTTAATTGCGTCCTATCAGCAGGCCAGCATTTTCCTCTGCAGATGCTCAAGCTGTCATTTATAGTATGCAAATGTATCAGTATCTTGTTTCAGGTAAGTAGCCTTAGACCCAGTGAATTGAACTTAATTGGCATTAGAACTTCCCATTCAGGAGACTTCATCAGACACTTAAATCTGTTACTAGTCAGAAAAGCAGAGATGCTTTAGCAAGAGATAAAATGAAATATCTACTCCTCTAATGAGAAACTCTTTCCTGAACTGAGCCTAACAATTTATCTTTTTATGTGTTGTTGTGTTAAACCTTGGATTTTGTACTTGGTGTTACATCATTTTCAGGATAAGAAGATGACTTTTTAATCTCTTTTTAATTCTCTATCTCAAAATGGCTTTAATGACCTCTAGTTACTAAACGACAATGTATCAGATGTGCTCTGTGGTCTTGCTTACTTTCTGTTGCTGTCCTGCTAAAGCGTGACCACCTCTGAAGAAACTCAGTGCGTTAGGCAGACAGATAGAAGGCTGGTTTTAACGATTCATCTAATAGTTTTCAGACACCTGTGTTCAAATCACTGTTTATGCTGCGTTCCTCATAAGGTAGTTCAGATGTAACAGGTAGTATTAAAAAAATGTGGACCCCTTATCAAAATCTACATCTACAAAGAATACCCCTCCACCCAGAGTTATCTTTCTTCCAAGTCCTAAGCAATGCAGTGAAATCTGAACACTGTGGCCATTCAAATCTATAGAACACAATGATGTAGCAAGAGAGTCAAATATAAAGTGGCCTACCAGAAGCCGTGGAAGGATGTCCCATTAGCTAATACAGTTAAAGTAACGTTCACTGGAAAACGAGAGCCCTGACAATATCTGCACGGCAAATTGTGTAAGATTAAGCAAGTGCAAATGAGTTTTTACTACTCAGAAGAAATATTGTGGAGTCACAATGATTAGCTCTCTAAAAATAGCTACTTATTGCTCAGCAGCAGCTGGGAAAGCAAGGAGAATTTTATGAATTTTTAACCAAAGAGTAGAAAACAGAAGAGAAAATATTTATTCCACTGCATACATTGGTGGCATACCCATGTTTCAGGAGCTCTGTAGCTTTCATCGCTCATCTCAAAGGGATGCAAGCGGAAGTCAGTGGAGCGTGTGCAGCCCCGCATGCTGTCTCTTCCTCATTTCAGACAGGTCCATATGGACGCGTTATTGCCAAATTGCTACCCGACTGTCTGCGAATAGCGGAGAGCTCTGCTGCTTTGAAGTCATGTGAGATGCCTCCAGCCCGGAGCTCAACAGCATGCTACTTCATTATGAGGGTGGTGGTGCTCTTCTGTGCAAGGCCAGCCTTCCAGCTTCTGTAAGCTTCCTTGGAGTCTCCCACCACGCTGGACTTCTGCCACTGGAGATGGCAGCAGCTCCCCCACCTTCAAGATTTCAGCGGGAAATGGAGAGACACAAGCTTGCATAGAAGCGCAATACCTTCCACCAATCACTCCCAGAGAGGCAGCGTCAGCCCCTGTGGATGCTAAAGAGCCAGCAGATGATCTCCAGTCAGCTGATGGACAGTACTCACTTCTGTGTAGGTCCAAGGCTCGCTCAGGGAGCCATACCCTCATTCCATTTCCTAACTCTCCATTTTGAGCAGTAATGGAGATAAACCAGAAAATTCTGCAGTGTTATTTAAGGGTGCTTGGTCTGGATACAAGGTCTGGCTCAGGAAGGTGTTTAAATTATTGGTTTTGAGAAGCTGAGATTGCGTAACATAATTCTTATATTCTTTCCTAAGAGCTGGCCACTATGAGAGAGGAGATACTGTGTTAATTGGATTTGCTGTTTGATCTAGCATGGCAGTTGATCTGCCTTGAGCAGCAAAGGAGGAATCAGCTTCTTAGATTTCCAGTGCATGTTTACATTCTTTTCATCATCCACTGTCTCATGATTTTGTTTCACAAGAAGGGTAGGGCTGTGGTTACAGATACGCAGGAATCTGCACATCTGGGATCTCTCAGAAGCTCTGTGATGATGTGTGGCATTGGTTCAGTTACCTGTGTTTCAACCCAGTTCCCTTGTAAACTGATGGGAGTCTTTTCCATGATATTAAAAAGCCTAGTTCTTTGTCCTGCTTCGAAAGAATGGGAATTATTCCATCCGTCTCAAATGGATGAGGCCTGCAACCCCAAACTGAGGAACGGTAGCTCTTAAGCTCTTTGCAGTGATGTTGTGAGGCTTAATATACTGAAAGGAATTACTGGAAAGGAATTTAAATGGAAGGGAAGACATAAGTGAATATTATGATTGTGTGGAAGAATCTTCAACGTTGAGCTGAAAGAGTCTGAAATGTATCCATGCTCCTGAAAAAGACCGCGAGGGTTAAAAGGACCTAATTGGACATCAACTCCAATACGCATTAAAGGAGGTAGATCATTTTTTAAACAGTACTATCCTGCTAAGTGATGCACTTGCGCTCTGTGATAGACTGGTTAAAGCTGTAAATGTCATTGTTAAAATGAATACCTTTAACAGCTAATATCTATTAAAATGAAGCACTTAGGCACCAGAAAAGACAGTCTAAAACTGTTAGGTCCCTAAATTATTTTTGTACAATCAAAATGAGACTCCTAGGGATTAGGTGGCACAGTGGGTCAACATATTGTTCTTCTGGTGGGAAGATTTACCATCGTATCTTGCTTAAAAAAACAAGGGAACTGAGACTGCTGTTTTCAGGTGATCCAGCACGTGGGTTTCTAAAACATATTTTAATACAATTAACTGTGATTTACAGGGGAAGTAGATAAGAACTTTACCTGCTGCTGCCATGCTTTGATTAAGGGTTGGTTATGACTTGGGTTCACAGTTTGGATTGTTTCACTTGATGATCTGACAAAGGGATAAACCATCCCTTTTTATAGCTCCATTTTTTCCCAACGTAATCTTGTGACATGGCTACAGCAGGAGTTGTAAAGGGTTAAACTCAGCAAGCAAAAATAGGGCTTTTCAAGGTGAGCATGCTCACATGGTCAAAAATGAGGAATAGGTAGGTGCCTACTTGCACAGGTAGGTGCAGAGGGAATGTGAGCTATAAAGAAGCACGTCAGAGTTGAATTGAAACTATCTGATGGGCTTTTCAGGGTGTGTTTGCTGAAGTTACACTCCCAGGCAAGAGACCCTGCCTTGGCCTGAGCTTCCGAGCTGACTGTGGATGGAGGGCAGAACACAGCACACGGCAAGGCAACGTGCGTTGGTGTCTTCCTGAAAGAGTCTGAAGACTGGTTTGCCTTTTGAAGTTCAGTCTGTTTCCAAGGTCTTCTTGGGACAAGATGTGATGCAGTTATTAAATTGGATCCAAGGGCTACATGTCATCTTCTTGCTCTTGAAGAATTGTACATTCATCTTAACAAGCGAAAATGATACTTCTTTTTCCTTTCTTCTGTAGTGTAAGGCATCCGGAGGTGAGATACACAGTCCCCTGTGTTTGTTGTCCCACATCAATATAAGCGAATACTTTTTGTATATATTTCCTCCTTGAGTAATTTCTTAATTCATGGGGCCCCAAAAAGCTTATCCTGAGAAACCCCCACAACTTCAGGGAAAGCTTCACTGTCGCTTTTATTTATGGCTTGATAATAAATCCTTAAACTGCCCTGTGCCGTATACTGCAGGACCAATCCTTCAGCACACGCATTTTTTGTACTGTAACCTTCCCCTTTTGGCGCACGTATAAGGCTACTACCATTTTGTCTTTCAGTACAGATGAAGGCTGTTATTACAATAAAAAAAATGTTCTGCTTAATTTCCATAATTCTTTGTTTTCACGAATTCCTTATTTTCAAAGACGGGCGGAAGAGAACTTATTTTGTTGAGCAGAATCTTAGCAAAATGTGAGTGCCAGAAGGCAACTGGTGTCCTGCTTTTTCCAGCAGCAGCTCTCTGTCTCTCAATGCTGCATGTGTGTGTGCACACATGCTAAGAGAGGTTGTTCTCATTTTGGCATGAAGTGATCTAGAATTTTTTTTCGTGCATCCTTCTCCCCAGGATTGTGTGTCACTGCCAGAAATGCGAGAAGTAGATAACATCTTGACACGCAGCATCAAATTCGAGAGACTAACAGCAGCAACTTCCCAAGCAATAGCAAGGTTAGTTTGACTGAAGCTTGTTCAAACTCTCATTTTCCATTAAAACCTCATTCGTAACCTTTTTGAGCAATTGTATGTGAGATGGCGGGTAACTGCCTGCTTTGTTGCATTCTGCCAACGACCACTGCAAAAGCGTCTCTGCTCTTCTTCGAATGCAACTCTGCAGAACGAAGGAGTCCAACCTTCTGCAATAACTCTCCATAGGAAAAAGCTACACAACTGTATCTAAAACAGGAAATTGCTGCCACAGAGCCATTAAATATATTCATAATTCTCACAGATTAACTTTAAGATGAAATATCAGTTAAATGCTTACTATTTCACAGTAAAAATGAATTATTTCAGGAAAATGCTTGGGGGCAACTGAGAGCACTGTTGCCCTTTTTTCTGGCACAGGAAAGCTGGAGTGTAGAGTCTATCAGGTTGTCTCTCTTCCACACGCATGAAAAGACAAGTTTGTTTACAGAATTAAGTTTAACTGTCAGCATAGCAGTGGCACTTCTGGGTATCTTCATACAGATGAACATAGTGACAGTGTATTGTGCTAATTTAAATTGTAAGAATAAATTATTTCTCTAGAAATACCACATCAAATGATACGTTTAGACACCGCTTGGCAGTATTTTAGAGCTCTGAGTAAGTAGCAGCCCACATCGCAGTTTCTTTTAAGCACCCATTTTAGTATGTCAGAATAAGTTTTCTGGCAAATATAAAATTATTTGTATTTCACATTCTTAATTGATGCTTTTAATTACTCTTCATATACTTTAATAGTTTTCATATAGAAAACTGCTTTCTGTGCAGTAAGCCAAATCTCCAATCTGCAGCAAAACTTGCTTGAGTCAGGTTTTTTGCCAGGCTCTGTGTACCAGCCCCAAATACTAAATTACATTGGCACTCTTACAGTAACCAAGGGAATAATTGTGAAGGCAAAGTTTGTTGTAAGGAAACCAAATTAGGAGGGGGAAACATCATCGCTTAAGAGAAATATTTAGTATGAACTAATCTTTCTGGTCTTTGTCCTCCTGCAGTGATGACTGCTTAACCATGTAGCAGAATTATTTAAAACATACTGTAGTTCATCCTGAGTAGATTAGACTCCTGCTTTATTAGAATGCTAAAAGGCCAGTCTTCAAAGGATAAGCAAATTAAAGCTCTGTCTTGCTGTTTACAACGCTGGGGTCAGATCACTGATATCTACCGGCTTTAATGCGAAGCAGCCATAAACCCTGTTTAGTTAGTTAAACAGTTAATGGCTATTTAAATCAAGAGGGGTCTTTTCACTGCCTCTCGTAGTCACTCATCAGTCTATTGCAGAGTCAGGTATCTCCGCTGCTCCAGCTCTTGCTGGTTGCTAAGAAATCCCACATGGTCTTCAGCAGGAATAGGGCTGGTCCTCCTGAATTGTGGCGGTACTGGGTGGGTGTCCCATCATTTTTTCTGAAATTGCACTTCCAGTGGGAATTCAGATTGCTTTATACCTTCTGCACAAGGATGACGCTAAAACTACTCTTCAGAAACAGCAAAATAGAAGGTTAAGAGCATCTGAGTGCTGTGGAGGGACTTGACCCGACAGAACTCGTAGCTATTTGTACGAGTGACTTGTACTTTGTTCTGCTTTCTCCACAGAGGTTCCCCACACCTCCTTTTCTCTGGCATATCATAGGTCTTCCTCTCTCCTGTTACCTCTCTGCTCCATGACAAACAGATTCAACACACCTATTTAAGGGAGAGCAAGGTTTTTTAAAGTGTGCTCTTCCAGAGCAGCTTGGACTGATCCTAGCTTCTGCTGGTATTAGTGAGTGTAAAAATCCCACCCTAGGATGCTGAGACACGTGAGGCCCTTCAGCCCAACTCAAGAGGCATTTCTGCCAATGGCAGGAGTCGGTCCGAGCTGGGAGGCATCGGTGGTGCGCTTTGCAGTGGTCAGTCTTCGGTGATTTTATCCCAGGGCCTGTGACAGAGGTTGGGAAACTGTCCTACAGCCCCAGGTCTTGGAAACAAGAGACTTCGTGAAAGGCTTTGCTTGAATGTGTAGATAAATAAAAGTACCCAAGGAGCTCAGAAGACAGAAAACAGAGGAAGAAAAGCATTGTGTTACTGTTATTTTTAAATATAATAATTTAAAAGGCAATTTCATGTGTTTCGTGGAACCTCGAGTGGCTATTTTGGACCGTGTGGTTGGTAATGCTCCATTTTAGAAAATCCGCAAGTATTCAGATGATTCTGTGGATTCTTTTCAGCTGTTTTGGGGGGAAAAACCTGCCTGCTCAGGATTTTCACAATATTGGTATTACCTCTTAGTCTTGGCCAGGCCAAATGTATGATGAAAATGGCCTTTGTTTCTGTATTGTAATGCTTAAGTTTCCTGTCCAATCCAAAGTAATACAGGAAAATAAACAAACAAAGAAGGGATCAAATTTAAATGCACAGCATGCTTGCAGCTTTGGGTCTGTTTTCTCCGTGCTGCACTTTTAAATGTACAAAGGACGCTTCCCCCGCAGATGGGGGTATAGCCAAAAGGGGAACCAAAATGGGCATACTCTGCTTTCTAACTCTTGCGCAGATTTTATTACGTGTTTGTTCTTTCATTGTTGTTTTCTTTAGTCTAAAATAAAGATAAACTAGACAGAAAGCAAAGTGGCCAGGCGCCACTGCACAATTATAATTAATTCACTGTTAATGTTTCAGACATTGTTACAGCGTACATTGGAATTGCTGGGGCAGGGTGAGATTAGTTTGAGCTGTTCATGTACATGCTACAAGAGAGTCACATTAAATACCCACTCTAATTAATGTTTTCAAAATGAGCACCAAAGGGAACAGTATTGCTTACCTCTTGGAGAAAAGTTGATTTGTACTTCTGCTTCCCAAATTCACGCTATGTTCTCACCTTGAAAGCTGGGGATTTGAGCATATACCATGCCATGACCTCAGAGCACGAATGCGCACAGCACTGCTTCACCAGACTCATACCATCAGCTTGGAAAGGAGGATGGGACTAAACTAAGTCGCAAATGTGAATCTGCACACTTAGGAAAATGCGTGATCTGATCTGGTTTGCAGAAGTCAAAGACTTCATTTTGTTAAGAGCAGAAGGGTTCAAGAAAAGACCAAGTTCTGCAGTGTTTTAAGCAAAACTGTAGAAAGGAAAGCTGGTCCCTGCCCAAAGCTTGGAAATAGCCAGGATATATTAAATCCAAGAGCCCTTAACGTAAAGAAGAGGTCTCAGCCTGTAGACTATTTTAACAACTAGAGGAATGACGTAGTTTTTGTAGCTCCAAAAACATTTCTATTCGTCATTTTTCTGCTGCCAGTATTTCCTTTGAGAGAGGAAAGCTGTGAAAATTGTGATCGGATTTGTAATGATGTGTGCTGTTTATTACAAACCTTCTTAATTTTAACTGTCTTCCTGTGAGTATTGAGTCAGATTTTTCAGTCTGAGCCTCCAACGCTGTGTGTTTGGGTGGTGTGTCTCTCCAATACCATGTATCTAAGCCGTGCGCCTGGGGTGTAAAACAGCCTTTGTGTGGTCACTGAAGCCAGCTAAAAGCGTGCCTCTGCTGGCCGGGTTTTATCAGCCAGATACTGAGCTGCTTAGTGAGAAAGAAGTGATCAAGGTGTAATTGAAACTCCTCTAAGCTGAGTTTTTAGGAGAATTTATGAACCTGCAAAAATGTTCTCGTTCCAAATCCTTTTTTGTCTTTTCTTATAATCGCCTTTAAGGAATGACCTGGCCACCATCAGTAAAAGGAAGAAGATTTGGGTTTTACAGCCGAGCAGAGCTTCATGGGTTTTGTCAGGTTTTGGGGTGGGGTGGGGGGCATTGCCACTAAATATATTTCATACTATATCATCATTTATGTGAGGTGACAAAATCCACATTAAATTCCTGGTGAAACCTGGTCTGCTGTAGAACGCTATTAGAGTACTTATTAGTACTACATTTTTCATCATGCATGTAACCTGAATATCCTAATTTATGACCATCTGGTCTCTAGACAAGAACAGCCCATATGATCAAACCGCACCTTCCCTAGAACAGCTAATACGTCCATGCTGTGACTTCAAGAAGGTGACGCAGAAGTACTTGGTAAAAAGCCTTGGTCACCTCTAAGGGGACTTTCAGAGGAGGGGGTGGCCTTCCACAGGTCCTTGCGCCATGCACCCAGCAGGGCCAGTCATTGTACCTGTTTATTCATTGGTGTTTGTTAATGGTAACTTTCATTTCATTTAGGATCTGATTTGTTTACGAACTAATAAATATGATTTATAAAAAGTGCCTGTGGTTCACTAATTACGGCACATATGGCGTTTTCATTTTGCAAAACTGGCATTTGCTTTCTATTATGATGATGTCTCCGTTCACCAGTGCTAATTAGTTTGATTAGACAGATAACTTTAACCATTAGTAGGACTAGATTAGGGAAACTTTGCTTGCAGGGGAATGCAGGGAAGAAGGGTACATCACCAGTGAAGATAGGTCAGCAGCAAGAGTTTGTTCCTCATTGAATATTTTTAAATTACTTTTTGTTTTGTTTTCCACACAGGAGAACTGAGAAGCATTCACATTTAGCTACTTACAAAAATCCAATTAAACACAGTTGTTTAGCATGAATTTGTTAATCAGAGTTAATCTTTCCAATGAATGCATAATTTGGAATCTGTGTCTAAAATGTTCATTTAAGGATAAGCATATTACAGGCAAATAAAATAAAAAATAAAATGAGATTCTCTTCCTTGGAACTGACTCTCAATATGGAGAAATAGTGACTGGTTTTATGTTGATTGTCCTGCATGCTGAGGGTCAGAAGTGAAACTGGGTAAAGACTAGGAAATGCCACAGGAAAACCAATGCTACCTGGGGTGAGCTGTGTTTTTCCAAAAGCCTCTGAAAATTGTTGAATAGTGTAACCTGAAACTCTTCCAAATGAAAATAAAAAGACAGAAAAACTCTTATTTATTACCCGGTTCAGGATAAAAATAGTTGACCAGGGCAGCAGACGTTTGATATCATTTTATTCCTTCAAATAGATTCTCTATCCTAAGAGAGGCACTTTTTCTTCACCAATATCTTAGAAATTACCTTAGTGCACTAGGAAAGTTGGGGTGTGAAACACCTGGGTTCGGGCAGTAAGGCGCGCAATTTGTGATTCTTTGGAAACACTCACCGAACAGTGTCAGACCTGATTACATCCTTTCCGGCAGAAAGGAGACTGACCTATACTCAAAGTAAGCAACTGTGGATGCTTTTTTCGTTAAGGTGGCCTCGCATTTGACTTTGGGTGATCACCCTACCTTCATCTAGTTCCTACGTTATGAAGTGGGGAGGTATGAGAGGCAAAACGCCGCCCTGTTATGGATGCATAGTCCTGTTGCAGGCTACTGGCTCTCTCCTCGCTCTGTTAATGTGGCAATGTCATTCATGAGTGGCTCTTTTATTTTTTGTCTTTCTCCATTTTCAAAGCAATTTATAAGGGAACAGAAAAGTTCTCTCCTGTCTCAAAAGAATTGTGGGAATATTGAAAAAGACATAAAACTGCTATTGAAGTGTGAGCACATAGAGAAGCAGTAAACTAGATTGTTGCAGTATTTACTCTCTCCTTGGCTCTTCTGGAGGGTACCTCCTGCCATGCCTTTCAAAGAAAAACCCCAGACAATTTAAATGTCAAAGTCTCAAATTTCAACATGCATCATTACTGTTGGAAGCATTTGCTCCAGGAAAAGTTTCAAAATTGCCATCTCTGTATCTTAGAAGAATGCGAACAGGATGGCCAGATTCTGAGATGGTATAAATTGGCAGAGGTTCCTTATTTCAGTGAAGTTATCCTGTTTTACACCAACTGAAAATCTGGCCCTGGAAAATGAATATTTATGCCATACCAGAGAGCTTTGAAAACCTTTTTTTTTTTTTTTAATGAGAATGAATAAAGAAAGGGCTGGGATATGCTCTGTGCTGATGAACCCAAAGCCAAATCTGACCTCCCCTTGACCTTTTATGCATTTAAGTTGAAAAAGGCCATTCTGATACATTCCACTGGAGCTTAAAATGCCTATATTTCAATTCCACAGGTCAAGCTCTCCTCTCAGTATACTGTATGACCTAGCCTTTGTCTGTTGCCCCTTGATGCTGCCTTGACTATGCTGCTTATATTCCATTGACTGTTTACTGTTTTTCTGGCTAATGTAAGTGAAAGAGATAATTAAAATGATTTTGAGCTATGTGTCAGTTCTGATTCTGATTATGTCTCCTGTGCTTAGTGCAGCTTTAGTGGCTCCAGACTCATTAAGTCTCCAGGAAATTTTAGATTACTGTTTTAACTATATCTTAATTAATATATTTATCTTAAATTCCACTCAAGCCTTTTTGAAGTTTTCTTTTATCACTATGTCTACTTCTAATATCACTGAATTAAGTCACTTTAGTTCAATCCTTCTGTTTCCTTTCACCTTTTGAGGGTTTCAGAAAAGGAACTATTTCCAGGAAATAATGCTTCATGCATGTTTAAAAACAAATCACCACATCTTCGGTGGGTGTAAGTACAGCCCCACTGATATGAAGGAACAGGAACTGGAACTTTTTTCAAACCGGTCTGAACCTTTGCATCAGTGGAGCTATGCCAATTTACACCAGTGACAGTCTGGTCCAAAATCAGAAGGTGGTCAGATTGGTTTTGTGGCTAGTGGAGCACGTCTACCTACCTTCCTATGGACTTGAAATAGCCACTGTACTGGGTGGTTCCCAAAAAAGGGTGTAACTGCAGTTCTGTCAAGCAGGCTGACAGGCCTCAAGTATAGTTTTCTAGATAGAAACACAAAGTAATCCTCAGCTCTAATAACCTCTTCAATTACTTTACAGAATAATAATTTATAACAAAATCTGATTTAGCAGACTGTTTAATTTTACTCTCTCCTCTTGAAGTCAAACATATAGGAACTGTAGAACATTTTCGCAAAGCAGGGGGAATGCTCCTGCATAATAACATAACCAATTGCAAGGATCTTTTTACAGATACATTGTCATTTCTCTTGATTAACACAGCCTGGCAAGTCATCGGCGATGAATTTTTAGTAAGGGTTATAACCTGGTACCCTGTTCCTGTTGAGGTGTGCCTTACTGCACAGTCTTCAACAAACCCAGACCAGAATGTTCTTGTCCCACACCTTGGCCATGTTTAGGTTTCTCTTCAGTGACCAAATGAGAGGGGACTAGCCCAACTGGAAAGATAAGACACAGACTCCTTCCAGTGTGAGGAGAATTGATAAGGAGCAGATCAATACATATGATCCTCTTCAGTGGGCAGCAAGGCCCACAGTCTTAACACCGGGACATGCCCTCCTCTTCTCCTTCTGCTAAATTGCAAAATTTCTGTAGTGGAAAGAGGGTAGCACTGCAGTTAGGTGCTAGAAACCAAACAGAAACATATATTGGGGGAAAAAAGTATATATATGTATTGAACAAAGGCAAAGCGGTGTCTTTTTCTCTAATTTCATCCTTGGAAAGGGCACCTGCTATTGGTGACAACTTCAACAACATGGTACATATCCAGGATACCAATTCTAGCCTGGATTAGTAATATCTGGCAAAATTAAGATCAGTTGGAATCACTGGGAAGTGTCAGGTAGCATGAAGAGTTGGCAGTGCTACCAACTGCAATTATTATGCATGCCTAGTGGGCTCCTGACCATGGAAACCCACTCGGATGAGCACAGCTACATGTGACAGCTCACGTAAACAGGTGGAATTCTGTTAAAACCAGTATAACTGCAATTACACACACCACCAGAGCACTTGGACTTATGTCTTTACTACTTTTCTCTGTTTCAGCTATTTGTTCAGCTGTGAGATAAAAACAGACTCACTTTACATTGGTACTTGCCAAGTAGGATTGAAAGGACTATTGGTAATTGTGATTGAGGTTAATCGTATGAAATTTAATAAGACC
>NW_010407763.1:89739-90759 GCF_000710305.1 Buceros rhinoceros silvestris | reverse complement strand
TGCCGTCCTCCGCCGCGCAGGTTGGTGGTGCCGCCGCACGGTGTAACGGGTGCGGGGGGTACAGCCGGAGCCGCAGAGCTGGAGCGGAGACAGGGCTTCTCCTGGCCAGGGTAGCTCCCTGGGTAGTACCAGAGCTCCCCATCTACTAATATATCTAATAACATAGCTGCAGTAGTTGCAGCATACCTCCCTAAATTGTGTAAGCTAAACGGGTACAACCTTTTATTTAACTTTTTAAAAATTGCATCTCTGAATACGTGGTGGAATTGTTCAGCTGCATTCTGCAACTTTTCCGTCCCAGATGTCAGATTCTCGCCAAAGCTGGTTGCTCGGTGCCGCTGTCAAATTTCTACATCTCTCAGTCAGGACTCTACTGCAGTTTGCAAGCTCCTTGCTTCTGGTGTCTTTCCCCACCTCTGTCCCCTTCAAATCTATTAAACATAACCTAACCTGACTCCAGTTCCCCTTAAGCAGGACTGATCTTGTCTCGCTTTGGTTAGAAAAAACTGTTAGGTTTCCCAGTTTTTCTATGACAAGAGCCACTACTATAAGTCATTTTTAGATTCTGTGCAACTTCTCTCTATAACCGTCCCCCACCCCGATGTGTAGTAAAGCTCCAGTTTCTTCTACGCATGTTTCTGCCATCTCTTTTATTCCCAAATCCTTACTGTTTTGACCTGCATGAATTTGGGCCTTTGTACAGGAAAATTTTATTCCTAGAAACATGCCTACTCAGACAGGTTAACAGGCTCAAATCTGCAGTAATTATGGATGTATGTGATCATTAATTATGTGATTGATTATGAACATTATGGTTGCAAGACACTGCTTTCTTTTGCAAGTTCACTGGAGCAGGATGCCTGCCTTCTCCTTTGTCTCCAATCCAAGCCTGGCTATCTCAAATCATTAAAGAAAAAGAATATTGCTATGCTTCTCTTACCAGCTCCTTGCTGCTACTTTTGAATGTGTTACTTCTAAGCCCTTGGCGTGCTGGGTGCCATTTGAAAAATCTGTGTACAC
>NW_010407763.1:89077-89631 GCF_000710305.1 Buceros rhinoceros silvestris | reverse complement strand
TTTAAAAATGCAACAAAACTTCTGAAGCTGATTGGTTGCCTCCAAGTGTTTTCCTTCTTTTTCTAAAAGTGTCTCAAATCTGTGAGTTGATGAAATACACATCAGCTTGGCAGAGACTCCATGGTTGCCAAGTGTGTGAGCCAGTTGGATCTCAAGGAAATTAAGTTGTTGTGGTCAGTCCTGTGATGACTTTTATTTCAACAAGAAGCAAACGTCTTTTGGTGAGTCACAGGGCATTGTTCCCCACAAACTAGCTGTCAGGAAGTGCAGTCTGACAAAGCTGATGGTCTCTATAAAAACAGTTTTCCTCTACACCCAGTGCTGTTTTCGTGTTCTTTGTGAATCATTAGATGCAAAGTCCTCTCAAATTCCCAGTTCCCAAGACAGAATTAGCTACTGTTCAGGGTGTGGTACTATGGTCTTTTGATAGTTCCAGTTCTTTCCTTCAGCCATGTATTTCACTGTTCCTTCTTTCCTTATCATCCTGGTCAAGACTTCTACTGGGCTTCTAAGTCTGTTCCTTCTGCATATGTCCTCTGTGTGGTCTTCATGCA
>NW_010407763.1:70765-88952 GCF_000710305.1 Buceros rhinoceros silvestris | reverse complement strand
CTAGCTTTTCCTCTCGTGTAAGCCTTTTTTCTTTTTTTGTGTCTCTCCACTTATCTATGGCTCCCAAATCATCCTGAAAACTTTTATATATACTTGTGGATGATGGACCTCGGGATGAGTCTGCATCAGCTTACACATGACTCTGAAAAGCAATGGCCACTGCCTGAGGGGATGCTCCAAACCTGGAACCTGCACTGTGGCTTCAAAAAAAAGTTAGCCTTTCTCTTTTAGCATGGTGTCTGTGGGAACAAAGTTTGTGCCATCTCTTAATATGCGTACACAAATACCTCTTGGCATTTATCCCTTAAATCGTATTTTATTGCCATTTCTCAGTTTCAACTGCGTGTGACATGAGAACAGCTCCAAAGTAATTAAATTCTTGCAAATTCTGTAGAAACAGACTAGCAGGGAAAAGCAAGTCTAGAGTGAGACACTTGCCAGTTTTTCTCCGGCTTTTAGCTTAATGACTGATACATTAATATGTAACTGCCTCCATTTGGCAATGAGATATTTGGTGTAAATAAAGTTGTAAAGAGAAAAGGAGAAGGATTTTCTGGGTGAATGCCCCTGAACTGGCATCTCCCTCAAAACTTCAAAGAAGATAAATAACTCTGATTTGATACATTCCATTTTGAACACGGAAACAGAAAATCTTGGTACAGTTCAAACAGGGAACACAGTTCTGTAGGAGATCTGATTTCCTGAGTTGTGCGAGTCACAAAGCACTTTGTTTGTCTCTGCATCTCCAGGGTACAGCTCCTGTCTTTGTCCTGCCAGGCACACATTTGCACAAGTACATCAAGTACAGAAGGGCTATGAGCTCAGATAGTGTCCTTAGATCTATTTTATTTTGACAAAATTGGCCAACTGTTTCAAGGCTTACGGGAACTCACCACATAAGCATAATTCCCTTGAAACGAAAGTGATGGTCTCTTGTCCTGACACAGAATAATGTTTTCCTTGATGCAATTGGTAGGGCAAATCCCAGATCATCTGTAGCAATGACAAGATACTGGATTTCTCTTTTTTCTTTTTCTTTTTTTTTTTTTTCCTGTTAGACCTTGTCAGCTGTATATGGGGTTTTGTGGCACAGCTGTGACCTGTCTGGCAAACTTTTTCTACCATATATATAGGCATGATGATATCCTTTGAAAGGGACCCTTACAACTGCATTGTACATGTCCTCTTAAGGATTGTGGGCTAAGTGAATCCTGGCAATTCAGGCATGTGAAAGGGAAAAGCCACGTGGTAACAGGAAAAACTCTTGAGCTGCAGGGATGTTAACAGGGATGTTAACTGGCAAGGGAGTTTTCTACTTAGCCCAGTTTTACTAAGACAAAGGTATTCAAGCCCCTGAGATCAACAGGAATAAATACCAGGTTCCTAAATACCAATTTGAGTCTGATTAAAAACCTCCCCACTGTTTTTGGAGTGTAGGCAGTGGAATACTTTTATTCTTCAAAGAAAATATCTCTTAAGGTAGTGTTTACTGATGGTCAGTAATGTCTCAGCTTTCTCAAGCTTCGTTTGACTGCATTTCTGTGAAATTTAAAAAAGCAGATCATGCGTGTCTGCTCTGCAAACAACAGAATGGTAGGATTTGTGCCTAAAAAATACTCTGAAATTAAATGAGAAAAACTGAAAAGTGCTTGAAGCGTTTAAACTTCAAAACTCAGCTTGATATTCAAAACTCATCCTTGATTAGTGATAGGCCCCAAACTACACATCCTTGAATTTTGCTGAAGTTTTGGTCTGAAATGTAATTCCATTGCCTGTAGCCGATACTGGCATATGCATTGAGGAAGGTAGATTTTTCTTAACAATGATTTTCCATGTCTAGATGCAATATTTGCAGCATCAACTTAAATACAATTTTGTTCTTTTGTTTGAAAATTCACTTTTCTTGCTTGTTCTCTAGTGTTTGTTCAAGAGTCAGAGTTTTAAATAGAATATTTTTTAATTTAAGTGAAGATCTTTACATAAGGATATCTCCTTACACCCTCTTCTCCATACTTGGAGCTTTAAGTTGGCTCTTGCCTTCTACAGGAATTGATGACTCTGCAACGTCCTGGCTTGCTCCTGGATGAAGGCAGGACAAGCAGTAAAGCGCTGTCTGTTAGACGTTGCTGTTGGATTCACTGCTTCATAAACTCCAAATAGCGTGAACTGTTGCTTATCATGATACGCCTCTGTATTGCTAACAGATTGAATCACAGGATGGTACTGCCTGGATTACACAAAAATGACTCAGGGAGTTACGAGCCCTGGGGTATTTAACTTCAGCTATCTGAAGTGGCCTCACCTTAATATTGAGATAAAGATGGTAGATCTGACAGGGAAGGGCATTCTCATTGACACTGTACATCAGGTTAATAAGTAATCTTTGGTATCTCTGTCTGTGCACATGGCTTAATTGTATTCCAAGGAAAAATGCACTGAGTTTAAAGACAATGTGGACTTATTTGTTTCCCTTCGGCAGAAGTTACTTTTCATGTCTCTGTTGGTACAAGCATCTTTTCTTCGTTACATTTAAACGGAAGACATGGGTTTGATATGAAGTCCTTCATATCAAGGTACTTCAAGGGAGTTTCTCCTTTGACTGTAATAGGCTGAGGATTAAGCGATGATCTCAGCCTTGGGATCTCACTGAACAGACGCATGAAGTAACGTACTGGAAGAAATTGAAGGAGATAGCAAGAAGCAAGTAGAACCATGAGATTGTAATTGGGTTGGAATTCAGATATCAAGCTGTGGCTTGCTTGTTTTGCTCTCAATTAGCATTTTTTTAGTAGTAGTACAAGGTGAAGTAGCTGTTGTTATGGTTGGGCTATGCAGAACGTCTTTTCAGAGATGTGATGGTAATTCTTGGGAACACAAGATGAATGAGAGGTATATATGGAACAGCTTGTGATGGGGTACTTACTGTTACATTTATTAGATATAGTGCCTGTCACCAGGGAATCCTAGAAACACTTTACGTAAGGCTACATGCTGCTTTCCTGCAGTTGATGATGATGAGAATAATAATAATTAAAGAGAATAGAATATTTCAGTTGGAAGTGACCTACAACAAACATCTAGTCCAGTTGTCTGACCACACCAGGGCTGACCAATAGCTAGAGCGTGTTATTATGGGCATTGTCCAAATGCCTCTTAAACACTCATGGGCTTGGTGCATCGACCACCTCCCTAGGAAGCTTATTCCAGTGTTTGACCACTCTCTTAGTAAAAAAATGCTTCCTAATGTCCAGTCTAAACCTCCTCTGGCACAGCTCTGAGGCATTCCAAACACGTCCAGTACTGAATGCCAGGGAGAGGAGCTCAGCACCTCTCTCTCCACTTCCTGTCTTCAGGAAGCTGTAGAGAGCCATGAGGTCACCCTTTAGCCTCCTTTTCTCCAAACCCAGTCACCAGCTTTGTTGCCCTCCTCTAGAAGCTTTCAAGCACCTTCATATCCTTCTTACACTGTGGGGCCCTGAAGAGCAGTACTCAAGGTAAGGCTGCGCCAATGCTAAGTACAGTAGGACAATTCAAAAAATGCTAAATACAGTGGGAGAATAAAAAACACCCTACTGGCTTTAGTAGAGGAGTGGTCAAACCCACAAACCCCTTTGTGTTCCTTTGAGGCAGGTGGATATTACTGTATCCGTGGGATAGCTGAGGAAAGTGAGGCACGTGATACTGTGGTGTTTGTCCAGGTGATGCAGGAATTTTTTTGGCAGAGTTGGGAACAGTGACAGAAGTCTGTAGCCCTGTTTACAGGCTTCCTTTCCCAGAAATGCTCCTCCCACTTTTGGAGAGTAACAGCACCTTGTAACCTCTTTCAGTGTCGTGCCTTGTGGTACTAAATAACAGAATATTCAGGAAGTTATTATCTTTAATGGAGTGAGAGGTATGCTTCAAGGCTCCTTGAAAATACTCGAAATTCAAGAACAAGTGTACATATACGTATTGTTTCAGACCAGGCGGATGTATTCAGCCAGTTCTTCATGAATTCTGAAAATGTTTGCACAGTTCTAATGAGTAAACATCATAGTCATCAAGGCTTTAATCCGTGACTCCCAAGCAACATACAAGCTGAATGAGTATTGAGCACATGGTCATCCTCCTCTTCATGCTCTGGATTGGGAAGAGTTGTGTTCTCTGCCACAGTTCGCTCGGTGATGTTGAAGGAGAATGTACAATCAGAGGTTTAAAATGGGACCAGTGATGCCAGCTGCTTCACACGTTGTTGAGCATGGCATGTCTGTCGGATTGTTTGAAAGATAGATGCTGCTGAGAACATCACTGTCCCCATCTGTGAAATGGGGACACGAATGTCTCATATCATAGGGTACACTTGATGTATGTGGCAACTGTTTTGTAGGTACTAGGTTGGAGGGTGTCACTGGTAAGATAGAGTAAACCACACATAGTGGATCTGGATACTTGGTTTAGTTAAAAAACAAGAAGATTGGAGCTTTTACCCTACAAGATTATCTCACACACCGACTCACCCACTCATTCAGCTGGACTGACACAACAGCAATAACAAAAATAAACTGTGAAAGAAAATGTAGGGCTTACTTTCGGCTGTGTTTTCTCCCCACCTCACATAGAAGTGGTATGTGATTTAAAGCACTGCATGATTTTCTTTTGTTTTCCTGCCATTATAATGAGGCAATCCTAGAAGAAAAACACACGTTGTCTTTGACAGAGGAGTAGTTTAAGAGGTGTAACAGCTAGTCTTTATCCAGGCTTTGAACCATGTTGTTGGTACAGTCCGAAGCAGTTCAAGGAAGCTGAAGGTGGAAAGTGTACCGGCACTGATGTACCCGCTGTTTTTTCACAGAATAGTTTGTATTGGAAGGGACCTTAAAGATCATCTATGTTCCAACCCCCTTCCACTATACCAGGTCGCTCAAAGCCCTGTCCAACCTGGCCTTCAATACTTCCAGGGAGGGGGCATCCACAACCTCTCTGGCCAACCTGTTTCAGTGTCTCACCACCGTCACAGTGAAGAACTTCTTTACATCTAATCTAAATCTACCTTCTTTTCCCAGGTGGCCCAAAGCCCGTCCCACCCTGGCCTTCAATACTTCCAGGGAGGGGGCATCCACAACCTCTCTGGCCAACCTGTTTCAGTGTCTCACCACCGTCACAGTGAAGAACTTCTTTACATCTAATCTAAATCTACCTTCTTTCAGTTTAAAGCCATTACCCCTTGTCCTGTCGTTACACTCCCTGGTATAGAGTCCCTCCCTGTCTTTTCGTAGGCTCCCTTTAAGTACAAGAAGGCTGCTGTAAGGTCTCCCTAGAGCTTTCTCTTCTCCAGGCTGAACAACCCCAACCCTTTCAGCCTGTCTTCATAGGGGAGGTCCTTCAGCCCCCTGATCATCTTCGTGGCCCTTCTCTGGACCTGCTCAAGCAGGTCCATGTGTTTCTTTTGCTGTTAGATGGAAAGGGAGGGTCATCTGAGGAAATATGGCCCTGCCTTCAAAATTTCTGTGAGTAAATAAAAGAAATCAATCTTCAGAGCTGTCGGTTCTTCCCCAGGCTGTGCATTTCCTTTAACTTAGATGTCTGATTTTTCCTAATGCAAAGATTCTCTGCACGAGCACTCTTGAGCCTCCGTGGGAATGTGGTAGTGGTTATATGAATGGCAGATGACAGTGGTTGACAAATGTAGGTGATGCTTCTTAGGCAAGTCAGCAGAATTGGTCTGTAGCTGCAGCGGGTTAAGCACAGGCTTTGTGTGAAGTGCATAGCTAATAACACTAGCTCAGTAAACACCAGAGAAGTGCTCAGGTTAATTTAGATCTCCAGATAAAGAGAGCACCCAAGGAAAAATGTTCTTGTTACCTTGTCTTTTAAGTCCACAGGAGTCAACATAGAAATTTTGGCTCTGTGACAATATTGCCCTTGGCTTCACTGGAGCCTGAGATTTTCCCTTGTATTCTCGAATTATAGACCTGCCGACTCCATTAGTTGTTCTGTCAGTGGGTGCGTGCTGCTGGTGTGAGATACCATCTACAGAAAATGTCTTCAATCGGGTGGAAAGGAAAACATTTCAAGATATTTCAAGCTTCTCGGTTGGTGGTTTTATTTTTTTAATATGCAAGCTTCCAATTCCTGTCTTGTAGAACTTTCCTCCCTCTCTTTATATTTTTAAGACACTTTCAGTGTAGAATTAATTTTGTTACCCAGCTTTCCTTAAATCCAACCCCAGGTATGACTGCTTCCTATAATGCACTATGACTGGAAGACATTGGCACTGAACTCTTGGTCCAGAACTAAAGGTCATTATCAGAAAAATGGCCCCATCATGGAGATTCCCAAAATGATTGTTTTCTGCTCTAAGAGAAGCTCATGGATAAGTGTAGAATCAATAAATTAATAATTAGGGAGACAAAGAAGAAGGAAGAAAGAGAATGATGGTTAAGCAGTGAGAGGAAGTTACTGCAGGGAGGCAAGAGAGCAGGAGCGTGTCCCTGGCATTGCCTGGCTGCTGTCTTTGTGAGGCAATCCCAGCTGCGCCACCTCCAGCTACCCACAGCAGGGCTAGCTTTCACCACCATCCATCAGCCTGGATCTCACTGCCCACATCCCTGTTCTGCCTGCAACACCACATAGCTTCTGCAATGCTGTAGAAGATGCATAGGAACATTTCCTGTCCATTCACAATATGCCCCTTCTTCAGACACTCCCTTAGAGGCATCCCTTGTCATGATGCTGGTACATCATAACCATCTGATGGCAGTTACCTAGGGGGTGCTTGGGACAGGGCTACCAGCAACCCTAAAGATATTCTTGCCTTCAGCATTGCTTTATTTCTCCCCTCAGCTGTTTTGTTGTCCAGCTATTGTGTATTGTGAGAATACGTAGTGATGGAGGAGGGCTGGTTCTGTCATTCTGATCTGCAGAGCGAAGGGGCATTTGGTGTCTGATGACTGAGCTGAAGGTGTTTATAAAAAACTTTTAAAGTAACTACATGAATACATTTAATAGCAATACTTTAAATATGACAGCCTTTTTTTTTTTTTCTTCAAAGTCATGCTACTGTTGAGTAGTTGTAATTAGTTAATGCTGAGGTACTTACCTGGATGTTAACAGGCTGCTTCAGTGCTCCTCTTGTAATTGCCTTCTGTAGTCCGCCCTTCCCATGTTGGCTATCACTCTAGTATTTGTGAAGTGCTTTTAGGTTATTGCTACTAACAGGTCACACCTTTGTTTGAGGATTAGCAAATAGACTTTTTTTTCAGTTAAGCAATTATACCAGCAGCTAATCCACATCTTCGTTCTTTCAGTCTTGCTCAGATCAGAGCTGACATTTTTCAGGGTTTTGGTTTGTTTGGTTTTTTAATGCTAACTGGTAGATAAAAAATCCTTTTTTTCTCATTGAATGCAACAGGACATAATGACTACCTCAGCCTGATCTTTCAGATGCTCAGCTTGCAGGTGGGACATCTAAATCATTAGGCTGTGTCTAATGATTAGGTTCTGCATAATGATTCATTGTTTACACAGAGTGAAATTGTACCAGAAACAGAGACCTAGATCTTGACACCCGCCTGTGCTACCCCCTCCAGTACCTCCAAGCCCAGTACTTAGGACAACTGGAATGCTTGGTGTGGGTGTTCCCTTTCTGAAAAGTCCTTTCACAGCATTTCCAAACCAGATTCTTTGGGGAGTAGCAATTGCATGGACAGTCCCTTGATCAGGGGGCTGAAGGACCTCCCCTATGAAGTGTTATTCTAATCCAGAATTAAAATGTAGTTTGCAATATGATCATTCCCGGATGATTCCCATACATCCCCAAGCTGCATTTCATTTGTTACTGAGAGGGCAGCTTCCACCTCTGGCCACGCTATGACACCAACCTCTGCTAACGCTTGGTAGACTTTGACCTGAGCGCTTCCATGCTTTTTCTCCCAGCATCGTCCTCACTTGTAATCCTTCCCAAATCCTCATCATTACCATCTCTCAGATTCCTCCTTAAAACTCTTGTGCTGCAAGATCTATGGAAATTTGACCATGGTTAGACAGCTGCTGTTCTGCCTGTGGCTTTTTATGCTGACTAATACTGCCTCGTTGCTCCTATGTGTGTCCCCTTTGCCTGTATCCATATTCTGCCTCTTCTGCCTCAGCAGTAACCTTGGCAAATTGGGGATGCCACCACTGCTCTGCAGGTGCTACCTGCAGCATGGTGGAGTTCACAGCTATGACCTGAGCCTCTGTAGAGTAGTCAGAATATATAATGCAGTTGTAAACGTCTTCTCAGAAGAAAATTTTTTATACTGCTGCTCCGTTTCCTACTTGAGCGTAGGTCTTTGTCAGAACTCTGACAACACTTCATAATTTATAACCTTTGTAACTGGGGTGACAGCTCCCGTCTCCTGAAGAGTTAGCAGTCTGGTACATCACTGGATGTTCAAAGATGCAATGAGCCAGTCTGTCTAGAGTATTACTTAAGTACAGTAGGTTAATCAGTAGGACAATGTAGTCATTTAACTCCAGGGGCTGCACCGATTCTGCAGAAGTATGTTTCCTTTGCAGAACCTACAGACTGTCAGGTAATCTAAGATCGTTCATCTGGTTTTCTGAAAGGTGTAATTGAATCCGTATTTGAACATAGAGACGTCAGGCTAAAGATGGGGCCATTCGAATGCTTTCCACTACCACAATAGAAGTGATAGTTGGCCTGAAGAGTGGGAAAAATACTTCTCCATCCCTTGCGGAAGCTGAAAATAGTGTTCATTGCATGGGAAAGAAGGGAGTGGCAGGTCAGCCATTGTAGGAACATTTGGAATATTTTGCTGAAATTGCAGTTTCTTTTTAAAGTATGGAAAAATGTAACATCAAATTTAGTCTAAAGAGAATTATGCTCCAGTGATAATCTAGGATTTATATATTTAAAATGTGTTGTGATACTAACTTACTGAAAGTTTTATGTGGATTGCTGCTTTCCTGACTGTTAGTTCGACTCTTTCATTGCTGCCCTCAGGTTGTGGCCTGACCATGCTCACCAGGGTAGCTGTTGGGCTCCCTTGCTTTCCAGTTTGGTCATCCAGAGAGACCGCTTCTTACTGTGGTTTAGAAGCTGCTGTGTTTAGAAGCTGATGATGTTAGCCATATAGGCTCTGCTTCCTCAATGCTGCTAGTTTCAGTCCTTTTTTCTTTTTAACAGGACTATGGCGAATTTACAGTGACTCAGATTTCTGAAGGAGAGAGAGAACAGGGGGAAAGCTTGCAAAGGAATTCATTTATAGGCATTTTAAACTCCACTGTTCAATCAGCAGCACTATCCTAAAAGAACCTGATTTGACTTTCAGATAAATGGACCAGTCTCCAGTTTGCATTCCCCCAGGCATCGTTTATTTTAGTCTGCAGGATTATGTATTTTGAGATGTTCTTATCATTTCTAAGGATTATTCATGTTAGCAAAAAACTAATGAGACAGTTGGAAAATAGCTGGTATATCAGTTCCAACTCAGATACCAACAGCATTGCTAACAGTGAAGATCTTCCTCCTCTTCTGTCCCTTGTTTCTTTCACCATAGGTGGCAAAATTCTGCGTTCAGTTGCCTGCACTGGGGTCACCATTGCACCTGGGGGTTGCAGCCTAGCTATATGGTTGTCAGTTAATCCTCTCTATTAGCAGCTTCAAGGGTTAGCTTGACCAATAGTTTCTATTGCTGCTCTTCCACTTAGATTTTGTTCCTCTCTTCAGTTTTTCCCCATGCTGTTCGCTTGTGCTGCCTGATTCTGAAATGGGTGAAAATGTTCATAGTTTTATCCATGTTTGTATCTCTAACTTCTAATTTAGAAGTAGAATTTGAAGCAACTTTCCCCCCATGTTTTGTTTCCTCCACCTTTCCTCCTTTTATTGTAATCCTAGAAATGCTGCTCAGTGTAGTACAACTGTACATAGCAACTGTAAAACCAGAGAGATTGTTTGCCATATGGACTTGCTTTGGATTTACACTAGCTTGAGTATAAGTGGGATCTGGTTTGTTCCTGGAGTATATTAACTAGGTTTACATCATTAGGATGATTCAAATGGCAGTGGGTGGGTAGACCAAACCAGTGGGTTTCATTTAAAGTCTAACAGCAGATACCCAGTGGGATCATAATTAATGGAGGGAGAATGCCGCTTTATATTTTCCAGTAGTTTTTGAGAATCACAAATGGAGAATTCATCATGTGCTCCATCATGAGAGACAGCTAATGCCTACAGAGTATGTTCCATTCAGCCAAATTGCACAGCAGTGGTATTGACCGAAAATATCGGGTAACCTCTTTTTTGCATTGCATGGTTGTAACTGAGCACTGAATCTAGATTAGTGTGTCGGTCTAGAAGTGAAGGGAATCTCCTGCTAGAGAGCTGAGAGTAAAAAAGAAATGGAAGATAAAGTAGTTAGAAAGGAAAACTATATCTCTGTTAAAGGCTGAGCTAATGATTTCTGAAAATCTCAGCTCTGACATGTACCTGTCTGCACTTTTACTTCTTGCTGGTTTTCATGCTGTAAATTCCAGACTAATTCCTGTTCAGCAAACATCTGTCAGGCATAACAATTTCAAGCATTAATCCTTACAGGAATTAACCAGCTTGTTAGTTGATGACCTGAACTAGATAGTTTCTAGGGATTATTGCTATTTAAATCTTAACTACCTTCCAAACAGTGGCAGCATGCTGTGCCAGTTCTCCTTTCTTTTCTTTCCTTTGGTTTCGGGAGGTTTTTTGGGGTTGGTTTTTTTGTTGTCGTTGTTGTT
Organism: Buceros rhinoceros silvestris; assembly: GCF_000710305.1. NCBI lineage: Eukaryota > Metazoa > Chordata > Aves > Bucerotiformes > Bucerotidae > Buceros > Buceros rhinoceros. The sequence goes on along the minus strand of NW_010407763.1, from coordinate 78,200 downwards.
TGTTTCTTTTTTTTAACCCGGGCTGATACGTCTTTAGATTGCCATCCCTTCTTTCACTTCTGCCATGCAGTAGAAGGCAGAGAGGAAGTCCTGTGCTGCCTCTGACATGAGCAAGGAGGAAGCCACTGGTTTCTCTTTGCTCTGGACTTGCTCGTGCTGGTTGTAACCCCCAGCGGAGGCCAAGCTGGACTGTGCATGCTGTGCTGGAAACCCATCAGGAAACTTCAATGAAATCGCCACAGACTTCTACCTGCCCTTTTTTCCAAAATTCCCAGGATTTTGGTAAGGTTTTTGCAAGGTTTGTTACTTTTATTTCATAATGAAAATAGATAGTTGTGAGCATGCAGCTGTCTGTATCTTTTGGCTCTCAATAACTTTTGAACTTATTTTGCATTTTCCACTAAATTTGCCAGAGAGATAGAAGCGTCAAAGATACCAAGTTCCTTGAAATCTCAACAATTTGAATCATGATGAAAAGGAGATAGAAATTAGTGGCCTGCTGTGGGAGGGCAGTGACCAAGGGCTTCGGCAACACTGGCTGGTGATGCGCACAGAGACCAGCTAGCTCACTTGTGCGCTTGTCTCCAGAGAAAGCCCACACCTCACCTCCTGTTTGGATGCCAGTGCTGCAGGGTGCTGAGGGAGAGGGTGGGAGGATCCAAAGGTGAGAGCCCTTTGCAACGAAATAAGTAAACTATTTACAGTAAACTGTAAACTATTCTGTGAGCAGCAGGCCAGGATGGGGAATTCCTTCACATAAGGCAGGGAAAAAGAATCGAAAATATCCCTACCATGGTGCTCACCACAAGGGATGGAGATAAGGGACAGACAGTGAAGTTAACAAAGAGCGTCTGTTAGGAGTGTTGCTGGCACTTGACATCATACCAGCTTTTACAGCCCCAAAATATTCACCTAGCTGGGACTGCTGAGATCCCTTCTCTGAAGTCAGTTAAACAGTGGGGGTTTAAAAGGTCCCATCCCATATGTGACTATCGGAACATGACCTCTGTGTACACAGTAAGTTAAAAAGATATTAAAGAAATTCAATATTATTTTTTTAAGTAGAGAGTATAGTTTGCACAAGCCTTATCGCTTGTGTCGTGCTCATTGACCCCAAACACGGTCATTGGAGGCTCTGTTGTGTTATGTTTAGCAGAGGTCCCCTATAACATAGTCAGATGCATTTTCCCCCATAAAGGGAAAGCTTCTCCTGCTTTCTGAATCAGTCTTTAGCAAGGTACCTGCTGAGCCCTCATCAATTAATTCAAAGGGGAAATAGCAGGGGGAAATTCCAGTGACGTGACATGCCTTTAGATATAAGTGTTTGTGGTATCTTTAAAAGATGGCTTTGGAGACTACTTGAGGAAAGATTATTATTTCTTTGAGATCAAAACTGAGTGTGTGCCATGATGTGTATTACTTCTTATAGAAGTATTATCTATTACCTGGGTTATAAGTATCTATGTCTCTACACCTTTTTCTTCTTTCAAGTGTTCGAGAATCATTAGTGCTATGATACGTCAGGAGCTGTTTGTCCAGTATCCAGTGTGTGTATGCAAATCCTCACCTGATCTAAACCTCTGTTGCTCTAAATGTATTTCTTAGCTCTCTGGTAACCCCAGAGATGTATCCCATAATATTGAGGGTGGGATTTCCAAAGCTGCTGAGAAGTAGGCCCTGAGGTCCTTTTGAGGTCCAAACAGAGCCAAGCTGCCTGATGTTTTCAGATGTTTGCAGGAAATAAAGAGCTTTGGTTTCTTATAACATTCAGTTTCTAAAAGGTAATTAAAAGTGGATGATGTAAGAATGAGAAGAGTAAGCATCAGCTTTACTCCTGCTGCTCAGCACGGTAATTATCTGTGATCACAGCTTTAAATAACTTTCTGGTCCTCCTCACTAGAGGTGGACTGCTGACAGACGCGGCTTACTGCTGTGTCCCGCTGCCACTTTACTCTTCTAACATTTTAGTTTTGATGAATCTCAGTAGGATGAGGTTCAAAAATCCCTTTTAGGTTTATGAACTACAGGACTTCAGTCCTCAGTCAGGCAAAAAAGACTACTAAAAAGGCAGTGCTGCTTCATTTTGGAGGCGTTCTTCATCCCTGTTGTGAAATCCTGGGCTGTCAGAGTGCTGGAGCCGTGGTGGTGCCAGTCTCTTTACAGAACCGAAAGTGCTCTCGCTCTGCGGCTGCTGGGAGGGGTCTTTGCAGCTGAAAGCAGAGATGCCGTCGTGCTCTTTAACCCACAGTGCCTGGGAGCACACACTGTGGGAGGGCGACGAAGACATGGAAACTGCAATAGTTCAGGCAAAAATGAGTCACAGGAAAGCAGCCTTTTATATTACATTCCAGAAATGTCCTCAGCCACTCAGAATTAATTTATATCCACCATTTTGCAGTGGTCTGCTTCGTGGGCATGATGTTGCCATCAGTTCCAACAGTGTATTTAGTTTGGGACACAGCCAGGCCTTGTTTGCCCCAGGTTTGCCTGCACACAAACCAGTGCCATTTTGCAGTGTAAAGCCTGGCATTATCAGCCTTCATGCAAATGCTACTTTAATTTATGTCCAGCGTGTTGTCTGTTTAGCACTGCCTTTACTTACCCTGCTGTAAGTTTTTTGACAGCTTTTCAAGTGTTTAGCTCTTGCAGTGGTCATTTTTCTCTTTATATAAACAGATCTTCCTGTTCTCCACAAGTTAATATCTGCTGATTTTTCCATAATCATGTGCTTTGATCCCATGAAAATAGCTCCTATTTTAATTAACAGCTTCTGTATTTAAAATTCATATTGTCCTTGCTAACTACTTTTTTTTTTAATTCCAATTTCACCATTTAAATATTTCATTAACATCATCCTAGTGATAATCTTTTGAAACATATGTCTGAGAAATCTTATGTTTTGGGGAGTTAGTACTACAGCTGTTCTTCTAAAGGGGACCAAAGGCACTGTGCCCTTAGGAGTACGCTCCTTAAGTACTTACAAGTTACTTTATTTCTGATGCATGTTTCTAGTAAATACTTAACTTAAAAGGTTTACTAGTTAAAAAGCTGTGAGCTTAGTGCTCCCAGGTTGCACGCAATTGCTCTCTCAGAGGCAGAGACATTTGACTGATGGTCAAATAAAACTTTAACACTGGTTTCATAATGGGAAAAAAATACTATACACCCCCTGCCCCTAGATCCAAATGCGGAAACAGTGATGTGGAACTGGAAAGGATATGGAAGAGGAAAAGATGCAGATTTATGGACAGATTGACATCCTGTAGCCCTGAGCACCCACATTACGATTGTAGGCTTCTTCAGGACCTGGGATTCCTGCAGAAGGCAAGTGGTCCCACCTTGGGCAAGGATCCTTGCTTGGAAGTGCCCTTCTTTCACAATGACTCCCCAGGGAACAGCAGGGCTCCTAGTTCAAGGAGTCCCACTGACAGCGTGAGGTTCAATCCAATGAATCCTCTCTGCTGGTGTGAGACACACTTTTGAGTCCCAGCATGTTTGCAGAGCCCATGCTGAGGCCACGTGCTCTAGCAAGGCTTGAGGATCTCTTTCTGAGAATCTCTGGCTTCAGGGAGTGGGTGGAGGACGCGGGTGGTGAAACCACCACAGCTTGCGCAGAGCACAGGAAACACAGCTGCAGTTTCTAACGGCCCGTCCTTCCAGCCACCACTCTGTGTCCCTAAGTACACGCTGATGCCTTGCTTTCCTTGCTGAACCCCTTCCCCAAGCGTCTGTAATCTCTCTGGGACAGAGGTATGATCCTTTAACTGTAGGGCACTTCTGCTCACCGCAGGCTGCTCTGAAAGCTCACTGTCTGTACACAGCTGTACACGCTGGGGTCCTGATTATGAAAATGGCCCTCAAGAGTTATCATCTGACAGACAGCACAGAAACGAGAAGAGCTGCTGCCAGCGAGTCAGGGAAAACAGACAATTTCTTACTAGGGTTGTGATGCCAAACCAAAATTAAGCACCTCATCTGGGGTATTAAGAATTGCAAGGAGGAATTACTTGGAAATAGTCTTCAGAGCAAAACTAATTTGCAGAATTTATTTGACAAATAGTTAGGAATAACCACACCTTTGAGAAAATGAGATTGTCCACACACAATATATGACCAGCCAAAGAGGAACGATTTATCAGATATGTTATTCACTCTGAATTGTTCACTGATCTCTAGCCAAGAGGCAGATACCACAAGAGGTTTATTACCCAGTATATCAGTGCTATGAGTGGCACCCAGTACTGAGGGATCGTACAGTCTGTGGAGGACAAGTGGGAGATAATTAAATACATAAATTGTAGCCTCCGGAGACCATGAGACTAACGCTGTTGGCTTGCAGTGCTTTTTCATTGGCTGCCTGATGGTAAAACTCTTAGGGAGCTGAGCAAAGCTGAAGCCTAGCTTGCTTCAGCAGTGGAGGACAAGCTCACAAGATGTACATTACTGGTAAGCCCGCAGGTACCTTTCGGGGCCATTCTGATGCACGTTCGCTGGATCTGAAGAATCTCTGCTGGAGTAGAGCAGAGGTGTTTAACCTGTGACTTCCCAGACTAAAGAATCTGTGAATGGCAAGGAGGAAAAGGAAGCCTCTTGTCATTGAGTTTAAAGTCACTCAACAGATCTGCATCCCTGTAGGGAGCTTAAAGGGGTACCTAGTAGAAAAGGGTGAAAATTACCCTCTGTAGGGTTTATCAACTGAATTATCAATTTTGTTCTTGTCCTTTCAATTCCCTTATTGCCCAGAGGCAAGAAACAAAGTGCTTTTGAACCTGAGGTTCAAAGGGGATAAAGATAGCCTTACTGCACTGAGTGAATTAAATGCTCTAAAGGTTGTTTAACACCTCAATAATGAGGGGATAGAAGATCAACATCTAAACCAGACAGATATCTAACACAGATGCTCTATCTCCTTAGTGGTAAAAAGGTATTCTAGACCAGGCTGCTCAAACCCCTGCCTTGCATTTTACTTACTTAATGGAGTCATGGTAGATGAGTCTGTCTCCTAGAGTGATCTGGAAATGCAGAAGTGTGTGTGTGGAGTGTATGGAGTTGGGAGAGATTTGTATTTAAGAGCCATCACCTGTACTTTTTTCATCCAAATGACTTGAAGACTGAATTATAAAAAACAAAAATGCTGTGGTCTGATCTACTGATTGTCATTCCTGATACTAAAAGGAAAGATTGCCCCAGGATCTAACTTGGCCTTACTTGCATGTGATGATTGTATTCAGATATAGGATTATTTTAAAATTTCAATCTCTTTTTTTAGGAAATGGGTCTTTAGACCCGGGAATTATGTATTTTCCACAGCAGTCTTAGAAAGCAAAAAGATAGCTCATTTGCATTAGCTCTTACCAAAGATTGAAACTCATCTTTAAACAAACGGTTGAAAAAGCTCAGGCTTTTTTTGAGAGTTAGCTTTTGCAGAACATGTCTCTGCTTTTCAGTTTCGTGTATCAAATACGCAGAAAATTGCCAGGTGTGATCATGTTGTGGCAGAATGTCTTGCTTCAGCCGTAGGCTTCCTGTGACTTGCTTTCTAAGTGAAAGGAAATGGTTGTAATATGCAGGAGTGCTATATGTATTCATGATGTTAGCATTCCATGGTTAAAGAGAATGCTTGTAATTAGGATATGGATATGTTTATTCCAAAAAACTATTTATTCTTTAGCTTATTAATTAGGGCAAACAATTGCTGACTGTCATAAACATTCACTGCATATAATACAAGAAAAGGCTGTGTTGGAAGATGGCCCAGGTGATAGGATTAATGTTTTGAGTGTCTAAAAGATTATGCTGGAAATAACTACTTCTTTTATTTGAGATCTTGAGGGCTTCTGCACCTACTCGGTTTTACTCAGCTCTATGTGGGTGTGGCTACCCTGGGTGTTTTCAGGCCCTCGGCTGGTAAAGCATCAGGTACTAGTAGCACGAACAGCTTCACCTGCAGTAGACCAGGAGTACTCAGCTGTGGAAGGACAACGGTCAGCACTTCACCCCTCTGTGATCTGTGCCAACGACTGACCCTCTGCTCCAGCTTGAAGCAGATAGGTCAGAGCTCCCAGCTCTCCTCCTCCCAGAGTTCTCTTTACATCATCCAGGGAAGCTGAGAAGTGATTAAATTATCCCAGATACAATTCACAGAACCAAAATTGCTTCCACACTCGCGCATTTGTATAAAATTTGACACAGACTAGCGGGTTTTTTTAAATCCTTTTTTTTCATGTTCAATCCCAGAACAAAATGGAAAGGGTTATGAAAAGTTTGAAATATTTCAATAATTGGAAACCAGTCTCCCTAATGGTGAGTGATTTGAATTTCCTGGAGCACTTTTGTACTTTTATTTTTGTAAGAACTGGGTTCTGGAAACTAGTCAAGTAGTACGTGAATATAGGAATCCAAGACATATTGAAACGATTTAACAGCCTGTGTTCTATAAATGTAGGGTTTAAAAGAATGTCTAAAATGGGAGCAGTTGTGAGAAAAGTTTTAAGAAGGTTTTTGAGGTTTTTTTAAAAGAGCAACATGACTTGGCAGAGATGAAGTAGTACGTTATAGTACGTTAGGAAACATTGCAAAATAATAGGATAATCCTAACAAAAACTTGCAAAACTTGCAAAATAACTTTAAAAACTCTTGGTATTGCATTACAAATACTAAATAAGTAAATCTCACAACACCCCAGTGAGGGCTATTAGATGCTCTAGAAAGTAGCTGTGCTTGAAAAGGAAGTGCTCAGAGAAATTTGGTCCTGGAAGTGCTGGTTGGATCCCATGGTGGGTGATCTGTGCCTCTCACTGCATCAGGGTCTGCTGTGGAGACTCCAGGCATCTCCACATTTGTCAGTGGTGCTGCTTCAATGTAATGGCTCCAAGAGCTGTAACGCAGAGCAGTCAGATAATTAATTTATCCCCTCTTTCCAAGGGATCCAAGACTGCAGTTGATACCAGGCTGCCTCTGTATCTCTTCTCTACAGCCCAGCCCAACACAAACAGGGCACAGCTCAGGGGCTGTGCAGATTTTTATAAGCATAATCCAGCTTGCTGTTGCTTTGGATGGGTGAGGAGCTGACTGAGAGTTTATGGGTCAGGATTAAAGGGAGAGCAGGGACAGGTGACATTATAGTAGGGGTCTGCTATAGGCTACCTGACCAGGAAGACTGAGCAGATGAGATAAGAGGAGCCTCATGTTCACAAGCCCTGGTTCTCATGGGTGGTTTCAAACACCCCAATATCTGTTGGAGGGACAACACAGCAGGGAATAAGCAATCCAGGAGGTTCCAAGAATGTGTCGATGATAATGTCTTTCTCCAAGAGACAGAGGAGCCAACAGGAAGAGGTGCTATGCTGGACCTTGTTCTCACCAAAAAGGAGGGACTGGCGGGGAATGTGAAGCTTAAGGGCAGCCTTGGCTGCAGGGATCATGAAAAGGAGGG
>NW_010407763.1:61538-70536 GCF_000710305.1 Buceros rhinoceros silvestris | reverse complement strand
TTTCAGGGAACTGCTTGGTAGAATGCTGTGGGACAAATCCCTGGAGGGACAAGGGGCCCAAGAAAGATGATTAGTATTGAAGGATCACCTCCTCCAGGCTCAGGAGTGATGCATCCGAACAAAGAGGAAGTCAAGCAGGAATACCAGGAGGCCTTCATGGATGAGTGAGGAGCTCCTGGACCAACTCAAATACAAAAAGGAAGCCTACAGAGGGTGGAAGCAAGGACAAGTAGCCTGGGAGGAATACAGAGAAATTGTCCAAGTAACCAGGGATGAGTTAGGCAAGGTAAAGCCCTGATAGAATTAAATCTGGTGGGAGTCACCAAAGGCAAGAAGAAAAGCTTCTATAGGATTCATTGGGGATGAGCAGAAGACGGGAAAATGTGGGCCCTCTCCAGAAGGAAACAGAAGATGGCTGAGCAGACAGGGATCGGGTTAGGAATGACAAAACTCTGGTAGAATTAAATCTGTCCAGAGACATCAAGGGCAAGAAGAAACCTTCTGTCGGTGTATCAGTGATAAAAGGAAGACTAGGAAAAATGTGGGCCCTCTCCAGAAGGAAACAGAAGATGCGGTTATCTGAGACATGGAAAAGGCTGAGGTACTCAATGACTTTTTGCCTTGGTCTTCACCAGCCAGTTCTGCAGCCACACCACCAAGTCACGGAAGACAAAGCGAGGGGCTCGGAGAATGAAGAACTGCCCACTGTTGGAGAAGATCAGGTTTGAGACACTGTAACAGGTTGCCCAGAGAGGCTGTGAATGCCCCCTCACTGGAAGTCATGAAGCTCAGGTTGGATGGGGCTTCGAGCAACCTGGTATAGTGCAAGAGGGTTGGAACTTAGATGATCTTTAAGGTCCTTGCCAACCCAAACCATTCTGTGATGTATGATTTTATTTTATTACCTCTTTAATTCATACTGGGTTACTCAGCCTGTGGTCCACCGGCAAGCTAGGGAGACAGCACTTGTGCCCCCAGCACCCTGCCAGCTGCCCCTTCTCCTCAGGGAGTTTGGGAACAGGTGGTGGGTTGCAGTCCTCTGACTTCCCTTCTCGCTAAATGGTTTTGTGCCTAGATGAGAGAGGGGCAGAGGACTGATGCTGACTTGAGACAGGAGTGTGTTGCTACAGGAGTCCATCTTTCCCTCTTCCAAAGGTACAGATAACCCGTGTGTGGTAACTGAGTCACAGGCAGCCCAGTACAAGCCCTGCTTGTGTTGTGGGTGCGCAGTGGGGCTGGCAGAGCATCTAGGCTGAGGCATTGTGCCTTCTGTGACACTGAAAAGCATGTCTACCCAGACACTACCAGCCGGTGTTTTGGGGGCCACTGAGAGTGATGCAGAGAATGTAGGAAGACTAATGTGGTGGGAGAGGCTCAGCTAAACAGAAGTTAATCTGTGTCTTACATTTTCCTGTTCCTGAAGCACGCATTAAAACCTCTGGAAATGCTGCAGGAGCCGTCCTGGATCAGTTATGTTCAGCACCCTGAAACACGCTTCTTCCTTACCTCTACTAAGTAACTGTGTTACTGCTTTTGGACGAAGAAAACTTGGTTTTGCTCAGCATCCCATTATCTATGCCAGAATTTCTGATGCATAGTTATTACCCTCATTTGGTAACATATGCATAGAGGCGCTAAATGCTTTCTGCAGTATAAATACACCTTCCACAGTATGAATTAATACACCAATTCAAGTGGCGTTAAAATGAAAAGCTATTTTGAACAGCTACATATATTTGAAAATGACAATGATAAAAATAATTTCGTACAAATTGCTCAGAGGATTGCACCCGTGATTAAGGGGAGGCTTTCCCTGACACAGTGGGTCCTAGCGACTGGGCATGGGTCCTGGGACAGGACCTGTCACACCACGGTACAGGTGGCCCTAATGGTCTGCTGCTGTTGCAGGTCTGTGTATGCTGGCTTTGCACACCTGAACAGCTCAGGTCTGCTCCGGGAGCTGTTCTGTCTCCTTTGTATTTCTTGTACTGATCGGAGCCCTGGATTTAATCTTCAGAAGTATTGCTCAATCATTTAGTCCCAGTGATGCCTCAGAAATGAGGTAAGTACTGTTGACTCATTGACACTTATCAAGTAATCATTTATCCCAGCTTTTGGAGCGTTTGCAAAGAAATTGCAGATATTGCCCAGCTTCAAAATTTTGGATAGTCAACAGTGTTCTTCCTCCCAAGCAGACAGTAAGTCAGAAAACATGTTTTTTCCTTGCAGATTATCAACCCATGCCTTTAATGCCTGGGAAGGGTGAGCGGGTTCCAGAACAAAGGACTGGGACACTGTAACTCCCTGCTTCAGCCAGGGTCTGGCTGCCGGGCTGGAGAAACAAGGGAGGACAGGATGCAGTTGGACTCAAGGGGCAGTCCAGATCCATGTTAGGTATTGCAGGTCATAACTACCACAAAATCCATCTGGATGTTGGATCAGAGTCTGTGCTGAATTTAATCATCTGTGTGGTGCTAAGTGTAGGAATTACTTGGTCAACATCAGTCAGTGATGTTATGTAGGCAGTTGGAGTAGCAAAGTGTTTCTCTTTCTTTGCAAACTGGTGATCTCAGTATTGAAAAAAACATCTTTCATGCCTTCCTGCATTGGCTGCTTATGTGGAATGCCTGTGTGTGGGATGGGGGTCTGTGTATCTGTGGTTTTTGGACAGAAAATCCTTGTCCTCAGAGGACAGCAGCATGAGGGCAGAGTGTGAGTGGGGTTTTCTTCATGTTAGATGATAGTAGGTCTGGCACTGCTTCATAACCATGTTTGCTTGCCCACTACTTTTTGTAAGAAATAGGACTAGGATAACATAATGTTCTGTGTTGGCTACTCCATGACTGGAGTCCTGAAGCCAATTTTAAATATGATATGGATGTTGCCAGAAATAGAAAGCTCTCCTAGGAAACAAATGCCACTTCTCATCAGAGTCTACCCAGCAAATGTACCATGAGTTTTTTGTTTCACAACAGCATAACTGGAATTGCCACAGTTTACACTCGCATATTCAGAAACTATTTGCCTAGAAGTGTATGTATGTAACAAGGAAAGTTTTAGGGGACAGTCCCTTTACAGCTGCCAGATATAACAAGAAATGTTACTGTGAAAATGAGTTGATCAGTCAGCTACAAAGAGATGTGTGATCTTTTCTGAGGGCTGGATTGTTACAGTTCAGAAACATCGGTTCTGGACCAGTCATAGCTGGAGAGCAACATTACTATCTAGCAATCCACTCCTTTAGCTGGCATCATCCTTAGGACTCTTGTGATGTAAGTCAATGATTTTAGCCTTAGTTATATATCCCGTACTTCTTTTATATATTTGAGGGAGGGTGTAGCTGCCCCGTGCCACAACACCCTCATTAAATCCAGAACATCCTGTTCTATTCTTTAATCTTTTGAAGGTGAGGTCACACTTTTTTAAACTGCACTCTAGCTCTGAGAGTCTCAGCTTTGGATTCTGCTCCATCTGACATCTGTTATTTAGCAAGGAATTACCTCTTCCATGTAAATGCAGCTCTGCTTGTCTGTGCATAGGGATCTGACCCATCCTCTGCTCCAGTAATCCCCACGGTTAGTGCAGTGGCTACTCCTTAGGTGCAGTTCTCTCTCTCTGTTCTGAGACCTGTTGAGCATAAAGCCTTCTGAAGGCTGGGAAGGAACAATTTAGACTGGTTTTGTGGCCAGACATCAGTGTTGTGAACATTAAAGTCTTGTTTCCTCAGGTCTACTGTGGAAGAAACTACACTGGGAGCTACAGGGCAGGACACCTAGTATTGCATGAATCCTTTTGCCTCATGAACAGGAACCTGCAGGATGGTGGGAAGCTTTCTGCTGGTAGGCAGAAGAAGGGTGGCTCTCCCTTGTAACGGTTAAGCTGCTGAGAGCTAAAGTGGTTACAAAACACCACTGGTCTAGCTTCACCAAGAGCCATGCTCTACCCCTGTCTCCAAGCAATTTCTTTCACATGAATTGTTTCATGGAAGCTGAGGGAGCTGCTGTGGAACTGAATTCTGCATAACAAACTTTGGTTCAGTAATTAAGCTTCAAACTTCGTGCTGCAAAAGTATTTCAATGATGAATAACAAAAAGGAAGAATATTTTAATTCACAAGGGACACTGACTGCTTGGCTGGCAGTAGTTGTAGGATGTGATCCAAAACCATTTAATGTCAATGGCTATTTTTCTGTTCCCTTCAGCAGAGCTGACCTACAGGGGGCTTTGTTATGATTCATCCTTATTAGTCAAGTCTAGTACAGCAGTGCCTAAGGGCGAGCATAGGATGGCACTCCTCTATTGTACAGGCAGAAAGGAGGCCGTCCAGGCAGGAGAGAGCTTATGATCTAAAGAGAGAAGACACAAAAGCACATCAACAGAGCAACCAACCATAATACCCTTCCACTAATTGGGAAGGGGGAACAAGAGAGAGGGAGGGGAAAATTAAAAACTTGGAGCCTGGTATGGAATAAAAGAGATGGCAAAAGAAGAAATCCATCAGTGTTGATATTCCCATGCAATGGTTTGTGAGTGATTTGTCTTGGCAGTTGCTGGCCAGTTCCTGTTCTAGATTCACTGCATGTGCGTTCAGATAACCTCTCCATGGTCTTATCAGAACAAGTTGACTGAAGGCCTAAGCATCTGATCCTGATCTCACCAGCTTTAAAGGGTTTATATACCTCCAAGTTAAGCATGTGCTGAAGTGCTCTGCTAGTCTGGTGTCAGGTGCTCTGTACATGAGCCTGAAACAGTGCAGGGAGAATTTTGTGCTTACTAGGCTCTGGGAAGAAACAGAAGGTGTTTGTGATTGGTGTAACCAATCTGGAATACACCACAAACACCAGATTAATCTCATTTGAAAGCTTTGAATTAAATCAGTTCACGGTAATGGAGCCTCCCACGGTTCCCCACCTTCTTTTTGCTTCCTGGTATGTTTTCATTTGGGAAAGCTGCAGTGTGAATGTGTTCTCTGTGCTCAACTGAATCGTGATGCTGCTACATTTTTTGGTAGTATTATTAAAAAGGAAAGCCACAAATCATTTAGATTGCCTTGAATGCATTTCTGTTTAGGTCTTATATCAAACTCTGCTTACTTCCCTGTTTCTTCTCCTTTCAGTTTCTTTGAATGCAATGACTCAACAGCTACAGGATGAATTTGACAGTAGCGTGGAGAATGCAGAAGCTTGGATGAAAGCCATCCAAGAGAGACTGAGGGTCAATGACAACACCAAGGGACCTCGATCTGCTCTAGAAGCCAGACTGAGAGAGACTGAGGTAAGAGAAGAGTGATGCAGTTGTTCAGAGGTGGTTGTCACTGCTGCCATTGTTACAGTAGTTATTGCTGTGAGCTCTGGAGTTTTCCATTAGGAAACTGTCAGCTGCCCCTGCCTGCTGGAATATTGATCCTGGGTGGATGGGTTTACATCAGTATTCTTTTGTAAGTTTTTCATCTGCAAAATGTTTACTGACATTGTAGAAAGAGGATGGTGGCAATTTGATATCACAGTCTTCCAAGCTTTTCAGATTGATTTGGAAAACTAGCAGCAGGTTTGGCTGGCTAGAATGTTTATATTCTTCTATTAGCATGCTCAAACCTGAAACAATCGAGTAGCTGCTTGCAATTATGAGATGGTGATTTGCAGGAGTCCAACATATAGTATGAGATCATGTTAGTGTTCCATCTCCTCCAGTACTCTGGCACTGGTAGAGAAAGATTGCAGTGTCCTAGCAATGGGTTGTTCTAGAGTAATCCCCTTGTCCTTTTCCATAAATCCTGATGGTAAGAGGGTTTGCAGCTTCTCTTTATAATCTGTCTAATGAAAAGGTAAATGTTTTCATTTTTTTCTGATCTTACTTAATCTGTTATATAACTCTTCTCACAGACATCCCATTGCAGATTGTGCCCGCTCTCTTACCGTGGTTTCACATTCATTAACTTCAATTTCACTAGTTGTTATCTTGTTCTTGTAATCTCAGAGAATGAAACACTTCTGTTTGTCCCATCTCTCCCATTTGTGATTGAAGGGGGTGCTGGTATTTCTATGATTAACATTGAAATTACTTTTAATTGCAACTAGTCTGTTCTTTAAATTAAATGGCCAGATCATTTCAATCATTATTTACCCAAAAGTCTCTTTTTGTGTGACCACTCATATTTGAACTGCCTCTACTGAAGTTTAACAACTCCTCAGAAACATTGCAGGCTTCCTTGGAGGATGAGGTAGTTTACATGATGGTACAGCAGTGTCTTCAACCATCTTCCTTAACTGTGGCTCACTGAAGGCTGAATCTCGCTTTTGGCATAGTAGAGAGACTGTTCATGCAGTGATGGATGATGGCTAGACTTGCATGTCAGTCATGAAACTGAAGTGTTTCCTCTTGGTCTATAGTTTTATTTCTGCCCTTAAATTATTTTCACCCTTTCCTTTTGTCTGGGAAATAATGGTATGTACAGTCTCAAAAAACATGCAAGAGACACAGAAACTTGAGTAGGGGGAGGAGTAGTTTGGCAAAGAGGCTGCAGTCATGGCACAGATAACAAGAGGTAATGTTTAGAGGTTTAATATGGCCTGAACTGAAGCCTGTTGACTTTTGTGGGCTCTAGAGGAGGTCTATAATATGCAAAATACTACATTAGAACATTTTTTTTTCAATTCAGACTGTGGAAATTCATCATTCTAAAGAAAAACAAGTGTCTGTTCTCTCTTCTTGTATTTACTGTATCCACCTCCCTCATCCCGCCTCCTTTCCGGGCCTGGTTTCCCTGTCCAGCTCACGCATCCTTGTGACGTGCTCGCTGTTTCACCTGTTGGCTCTTTCCAAATCCAGTGATCATTTTGCAATTCCTTTTTTGCATCTAGTTTGCCTCTTTTTTTCATGCTTCCTTCTTGTGTTTTATTTTCTGTTAACTTGTTAATGAAAATGCCTGCCAAAGATATAAATAATTTAAAAAATAGATTTAGCCGCTGCTTCCTCTCCGGCTGTTGTTTGCTTTCACTTACTGGAAAAATATCAGGCTTAGAACACAGCTTTACTCTTAAATTTTTCCTGTCAGGTGATAGGTATGGCTTTAATTTCCTTTCTCAGCCTTAACCTTTGCCCTGCTTTCCTGGATTCTTCTAATCACACTTTTCATAGTAGATAGTTCATCAGAATACTTGTTTGTACGTCACATGCAAATGTGCTGTGTACATGCCAAAAGAATCTTTTCTTAGAACATGAGACTGGAAATCCAAAGGCCTGTGATTTGGTCTCACCTTTGCAACAAATGAGGTTATTTTTTTGAACAAATTCCATAGGCCTGATCTTTCCAAAATTAGTTGCTGACTTTGGACCTCTCGGTATTTTCATTATAGAAGTCTTTTCCTTTAAACTTTTAAGCCTGCACTTTGCCAGGAGTCTGTGGAGGAACAGCAAGAGAAGCTGATCTGATTATATCAGAAGTTTGAATAAAGTGATACTGAAAGCTGACGTCCAATTTGGGACATAATTAATCTATTACATTGTACAGAACTTGTGATTTTCCACTTCTGAGTAGAGAAATAGAGTAATAGGGTCTACTTGAAATTAGATGGCTTAATGTTCAGTTCTTGACATTATGATTTGTGTAAGATAAACGTTTTCACCAGTTCGTAACTTAGCAATTTAGAGTCAAAGCAAAATTTGGTAGCATGCAGAAAGTTCCACTAGTTAATTTCTCTTGGCTTATTTTCTGAGCCAACTTTTATTTGAAGCAGGAAGCTTTTCTTAATATGCTTCAGGATTTCATATAGTGGAGCTTAACATTGAGACGTTCCAGTGTACCTTATAGAGATTGCCTCTGTGCTCTTTGGCAGGTGGGGAAGAACTGGCATGTGGCAGTATAGTGCTATAACTTCATAACAGCAACTTTATAACAGCCACAGACATTTGATATAAGCTGATCTGTTTTTTTGTAGCTAACAAACATTTTTCAACTGCTATGTGATTTTCAATTCAGTCCTTTAGAATGTTTAAGAATAAACAAGTCTGAAGAAAAGTTCGTATTTTTCTTTCAGGAGAAGCTTTGCAACAGGGACTTCATGATTTCTGGGTAAAAACAAAGTTTAAATTTCATCAATTACACTTGCTTTCTTTTCATACTTTCAGTCTCATTTGTTTTTCTCATAGAAAATCCGTGCTCTGGAACCAGAAGGCAGCTTGAAGATGGACTTAGTTCTTGTGAAGGCAGATGCTGCTCTTCGCAGCATCGGTGAGGATAAGAAGCATGAGGTACTGTCTAAACTGAAAGACATTAAAGCCTTGTGGGAAGAGACAGCCATATACATTACTCACTGTCACAGGTAAGACAAACATGCTCTTGTGCAATGAGACTGCTTTTTGGTGTGTTGAGGCAGTTGTCTCACCCAGTGCTTTCAGAGTTTCCTACCTCTCTCTTCTGCCTAGATTGTAGATACAGTCACTTCTAATCCCATTCCCATGAGCATGTGAGGGACTGTGTGGCGTGAAGGAGTCGATGGGACCGCAGTGCTCTCTGCCTTCACAGCCCAGCCCATCTCATGGTCTGGAATGATCAGTTTGGCCAGGCACAGGAGCCTCGTACAGACTATTCGCTACCCTGAGCAGGGAGGACCTGGGAAGCGAATCCTGACCCTCTGAAGTCAGAGCATCTTAAAATTGCTAAGAACCTTGCCCTTTGCTTTGAAGGGCCTTTTGAGCTTGCCAGTCTCTACCGGTCACATTTCAGCTAACTCATCTGTCTTGCTCTCCCCAACAGCCGTATTGAGTGGGTCTGGCTGCACTGGAGTGAGTACCTGAAAGCCCAAGATGAGTTTTACGCATGGATTCACAACATGAGAGTGACCTTGGAGCCTGACATTGAGTTGCAGCTTGGCTTAAAGGAGAAGCAGTGGCAGCTGGGCCATGCTCAGGTTCTGCTGAATGATGTCTTAAATCAGTCAGTCCTGCTGGAAAGGCTGCTAGAGGAAGCTGCTTCCTTGTACAGCAGGATAGGTGACCCC
>NW_010407763.1:57865-61401 GCF_000710305.1 Buceros rhinoceros silvestris | reverse complement strand
TCAGCAGGATAGGTGACCCCAGTGTTGATGAGGATGTTCAGAAGAAAATGAGGGTGGAATATGAAGGAATCAGGCAAGAAGCTCAGGTACACTTATAAAGAGTGGGAGTTGTTCAGATTTCACCGATACACAGTATTGTTTGCTATCTGCTTCTTGAGTGACGGGGCTTACCCGGTAGGTCTGTAAAAAAAAAAAAGAGCTGAGGACCTTTGTTCTTTCACTCAGTGAGCTGTGTGCAACAGTCATTGTGTCACAAAATAAGCTGCTAATCAGAGTGCTCTTACGCTTTGCTTTATAGTATGTTGCTGTGAAGTAACTGCAAGCTGCTTGCTGTGACCTAGTGAATATTAGTTTAGGTCATCTATAAGGTTTGTATAAAGTTTGAATTGTTCCTCATCTTTCAGCACATTAGTGATCCTTGTATAACCATTTGCCAAGTACCCATTCCTGGAGCCAGGGAATATTACATGCATGCACCCTTGTTGGAGGTAGTAACACTAGTCCAGATCCAGAGCTGCACTCCCTGTCTGCAGAACTGGGAAACATGGAGGTGGGAGTCGTCTGTGGCCCAACACTGAGCTCAGCTAGCAGTTTTAGTATCTGAAAAGTTCTCAGGGCACACAGATATTAATTCTTGCCTGATGCTAATCTTCCATTTTGAACAGTTGTTAGATAGGCCAGTGTAAGACATCCTAGTTCATCCTTCAGTGCCAGTGATTTCCTTTGACCCTATTCCTGGGTAAGGATTTCAGATAAGGTTCATATTTTTCACTTCTAAAACTTAGATAAAGACAGGATTTGACCATATGACATGGCTAAGGGGCAGATACCTGCAGGTGGGCAGAAGAATTCAATTTCTTACTAGTGTCATTCAATAGAAATACTCAAAAGGATATTTGAAATATATATAGACACATTTGTCCCAAAACACACAGAGATTAAAATCTAGCCTTTGTCTCACAGTGGCTTCCAGGAATTCCATAGGCTGGAATTACCAGATGTAAATACAAATCCTTTTAATTACATTGGTCCTGCTATCTGCCTCTGACATAATGTTGCCTTCTATGTGTTCCCACACCTCCACCCTAGTCCAGAACTGGAGCCCGACAGTGATGTATGCTCTTCTGCCCGTGGTGCTGTCATACAAAGTTAAGTTCAGATCACACTGAAGAACAACACTCATATAGCTCATGCTATTGCTCTGCTCTACAGATACTTTTTCTGTTAAAAAAAAAATTACCTCTAACCCCAAAACAATGAAAAAGCCCCGAGCTGGCATCTTTCATGAGCATGAAATTCAGATATTTTTTAGCTCTAAAGATAAAACTAGTGCTGATAAGTCTTTCCAAAAACCAGAGTATATTTGGAAATTCTATAACTGCAGCTGCCACAAAGAGGCTGTTAAGCCACCAGCAGACCTGAGTCTCAATGTTGATTACTTATTTTTAGGCAGATCTTTTCATTACAAGGCAACTGGATTTATGAATATGGAGGTTCCTGGAAATTCAGATCTTGTCTATCTAGATTGCCATTTAAAATTCTTATTCATGCCCTTCTAACCAAAGTTTATCTTTGGTTTTGAAGCAGGAAACAGTCGTTAGCTATTTTAATAAATCAGTTCCTTCAAACAAGTTGTTTGAATACTGAAAGGCAAATTGGGACCTCTCTGCGACTGGTTTTACATAGTATAATTTCTTTAACTGACTTGGATATGTGCGGGTGTAAATGAGATCAGGAAGTGGCTCATAGTACCTAGACAAAATATGTCTTTATGCCTCCAGCCACCTGAGATGCTAGAAAAAGCTTTTCTTTGGCATTGGTTACAAATACCACATTTCATAGAAGGATGGAGAGAATCCAGCTAAGAAATCCTTTTTCCAGGAGGTATGGAACAAAGAAGGGAGTTGGGAAGTCTTGGATTTTGCAGCTGAAGTAAATGCAGACTTCATTAGCTAACGTCAAGGTTACAGGCACCTTGGGAATCGTGTTGAAAACTATACTACTAGTTAGAGGAACCTGGCCACCTCTTCCAGCTGGAGGGAGGAATAAATTAAAGAGACACAGGAGCTGTAGGAGGATTGTGCTGGCCCCTCACGTGGTGAGAGGCCAGGCTAAATGTGACTTGCAGATGCCAGCTGAATGCCTGAGCTGCCTCCCGGAGAAGGCTTGCTTTGTAGATTGGTTGGTGTTTGTAGATTACACTTGTGTTTGAAGAGCATTTTTAGATCCCACGCAGTTGTCCAGCTCTATCAGAAGGCAAGCTCCCAGACAGTGTTTCTTAAATGGTTTTCCTGTGACATTGGTATGAGAAAATGGTGGGGTATTTTTGCTTTCTTAGTGCTAACAAGTGTCTTTATCATTCCCGAATTTTAAAAGCATATGATTTTATTTTAATTATATTGATAAGAGTATTTTTAGATGTGGCAGCCTTTTCCTACGTGTTTTTCCTTGCCTAATAAAATAACTGACATCATCACTGACATCAGCATTAAATTTGACCTGGGTAATTCCATAGGGTTTGCATTTCCTTAAATAAGGCTAAAATCTGAAAAATGAGCACAGGTCCTTAAAAATATAATTACATGTTGCAAAACAGACAAAATTATGGCGTTGTGCATTTTCAGCAGAAGAGTCAAAAATATATGTTGAGAGGAAACACTGAGGGCTGCTCTTCCTTCCTTAGTTTAGGAATGTCCTCTAAGGATGTGTCTCAGACCTCCATCATGCACTCCAGAAAGGCATGGGTATCCTGAGGGGCCCGTGTCCTGTCTCCCAAATCCTTGTAGATATTCTGGATACCCTGGAAGGGAGAAATGGTGTGAGATGCCTGCATTTAGGCAACTGAATCTGACCATGATGAAGTCCATTAGCGTGATTTGATGTTGGGTCAGCATTACCCAAACAAAATTATCTGAGCAAATGCCAGAAAAGTGGCAACATGAAAGAGAAAGCCAAAAGTGCAAAAAGGAAAGAAACTCTCACACTGTCAACTCACAGTAGTCCCTGAATGGCAAGGCAGAATTATGCTTAAATAATCTTGGCCTCAGCATCTAAGAGTGTTGAGATTTTCAATCTGTGCGGAGGTAGATGGTTGTGAGTTTTACAATAAATAATGACTGAAGATGTTAAGAAAAGTTATGATATACAGTATGTTGATATTTAGTCAAATACATCAAATACCTCTGAGCACAGCACATTCATTTCAGTCCATGCTGACTCTGTTAACAGAAACCTACATATTTATAATGCCAACCCTCATGTATCCTAGAGCTAAAACTAAAGGCATCGGAAAGGGCTCAGCAGCTTTCTGTACTCTACTTGAGGTGCCACAGAGGAGTTTAAAGCAGGAACTTCCTTTATGTGCTCTAGATTGCTTTCCAGAGGAGGCTCATTTGCCTTTGATGATTGTAAGGGAAACTTAGGGGAGAGGGTTTCCTATGCCTCTGTTCACGCTCCTTTGAGTACCCAGGGCTGGGCATGTCCTGCCCAGACACATCTCTTCCTCTGGCAAACCCTCCCTTTTCCTGTCGGGGCTC
>NW_010407763.1:44961-57736 GCF_000710305.1 Buceros rhinoceros silvestris | reverse complement strand
ATGTGGAGATGGAGTTTAACACTGACCTGCTTCCCAACAGCTAACCTAACAGAAGCAACTGATACCGTATTTTCCATCATTAGAAAGTTTCCCTGCCTAACCTCTTGGGGAGGGGAAGCTCAGCCAGCCCTTTGTAAGCCTTTTGTTTGACAGCTAGCACAGTCTAGCCAGGTCCATGGCATCTCTTCCTTGACCTTACGGACAAGCAGGAGTATCCTAACTGTGCACTCCTTTGTTTTGGCTGAATAGCCTGGCCAGGGGTGTGTCATTTTGATTTCCTTTTTAACCCTCTATAGATTTGTGTAAGACTTTTGAATTTAATAATAGATCTGCTTTGTTATTCTGACTTGCTCCTTTTGGAGCTTCTGACAGTGCAACAAATTAGCCTAATTCCCTAGATTCAATAAGCTCAGGCTGACTTGTTTCACTTCAGTGTTTGGCCCATTTACACCTCTGTGAGATTGCATTCTTGAAGACGCTAACTTGAGGTCAAGGTAAGAATCGTTTAACCGGTATGCACCTCTGCAGATTTGAGAGTCAAGGCGAGGGGATATAGCAAACAAGTGAGGTGTTCTGCTGGGTACGTCTTGGCCACAGAACTCTGCAGTCATAATTCTGCTTTTTGGTCTCATCTAAACCCATTTTTGCATAGGTGGTGCTGTTAAAGGTTCTACCTTCATAAGTGGGCAACGTTTCATCCTCCAAGGGAAGCAGTTGTCCCTTAGCTATCCCTCTTTTGTCCCAAAGCAAGTCAACTGACTTTAAGGAAGTCATTCTTGATTTGCACAAGTCAGCAGAGATTGTAGTGACAGCGTGAAAAATAGACTGGTGTGGTGACATCTGAAGAGTTGTGGCTTTGTACTGCACTGTGGGTGTAACCTGTCCCAAAAGTGAAGGGCAAAATCCTAGAGGGACTACCACCCCACAGCACGCGGGAGATCCCATGGTACTGATGCTTTTGCCACTCTTCTGCTGGCCTGGCTGAAGAAAGGCTGACAGGATGGCGATGGTCCATTGCCATCTCAGGCAGGTTGATGGATGTGGGGGCATGCCCAGAGCCTCACAGAGGTAAGGGAAGTGCAGAGGGGACTTTGAACATCTGCCCACCATTGCAGATATCACCCTAGTCTCTGTGGAGGGCAACTGGGATAAAGCTCTGCTCAGAGGCACAGGATGTGACCCATATTACACAAAATGAAACTCAGCCTGTTGTCTGTGACAGCAAAACCTTTCAAAGGTGCTGCAAGCACTAAATGTGTTGCACAAGGAACAATTTTTTTCTAATGTAACCATAGTGTACCTCCATTGCTCTCCGTGCCAGCTGGTGAAGGGCAAGAAAAAATCAGTCTGGTTTTGTACAAAATAATACTTTGGTTGGATATTATACTAGTGAGACAACAGAGCCTGTTATTTGTGTAAAAATTCCTTCAGGAAGGCCTAAACTTCAACTGATAAACAAGGATAATCTGAGCGAATGTGACTCTGCCTTGTTGTGAGGAGTGCCAGACTGGATTAGTGGGAAGCAACTCATGATATGCAGGGATTGTCAGTTACAGGGTGCACACACAGTAACTCAGAAAATGAAGCCTGCTTCCTGTAGGCTTAAATTTTCTTCCAGGGTCTGTGATACCACCACAGGATAGTTTGTGATCTGCTGATTTAAGAAGTATGAAAGTTCCTGGGCTACGCGATTGAAGGTGATGGTCACTTTCTGTACAGCCTCCTTAAAAAATTAACACTTTAAAAGAATTTGCATGCCTGTAGCACAGTGTCTTTTATTCTTATGTTGAGAGATAGGCAAAGTCAATCTATTTTGTGCTCATCTTTGTTTTTAACCAGCACACAGAACATAACTGCTGTTCTACCAAAGTCAAAACCAGAAAGAGACTTCCGTCTCTTTTCTTTCTGTAATGAAAGAATAGGAAGTTTTGCAAAGGAAAGGATAGAAGTTCACCTGAGATGACCTTGCAGTTTTTCTCTCCGGAGACTAGCCATCAAGAGCCTGCAGCACGACCCAGATGGGGACAAGCCTTTATGTACTTTTGTGCTCTGTTACTTGAGGTGAACCGTGAATTCCTGTGGAGGTCAAGTGCTGTCAGGGCTCATGGAAAGGGACTCTTGTTTGTAAATTCTGGGGTACAGTGTAAAGAAAAAAGAGCCAGATAAGCTCTGTCCTCACACCTTCTGATGTCTCTTGTTACAGAGCAGAGTGAAACTGCTTGAAAAGATAACCAAGGAACACGAGCAGTACCGTGCTAACGTCAACCAGTTTCAATCGTGGCTGAATGGTGTGACAGAAAGATTAAACTGCTGCATCGGAGAAGCAACCAAGTCTTCGACAGAGGATAAGTTAAAGGCATTGAAGGTCCTTAAACAATATCATTCTAATAAGGAGCTAGGATTGTGTGTTCTTCATGCCTGTATGTGATTCTCAAACCACACAAGAGTGCACTTGGGAAAAAAATTACACAAACAAAATAAGGTGGTGATTGTAACATGGGCTAGTGGAGAAGAGCTGTATCAGCTCCTAGAACTGTTAATACACATATTCTTCCAGCGGTGACATGAACCACAGGCTGTTTTGTTTTTCTTAAAGCCTCATCTCCTACAGTTATGTGAGTCTTTGAGAATCTTGCCCATAAAACTTGTTTAAATGACTGGTATTTGGTAAACATGATCCGAATAGAGCCAGAAAGCTCACACGTTTTGAGAGATTAGAGCTGGTGATAAAAATACTGGGTTTGAGAACAGTATCTAATATTTTGGTGCCACTGCTTAAACAGTTTAGCTTTAAATCTCTCAGATATCTGACTACTAGCATTTTGTAGTGCCTGTAGCTCCTGTTTTCTTTGTCAGGTACCTCAGGTGACAAGCATTTATGAAAATCAAGCCAATATTTTTGGAATCATGGCATTTGGTATTACTCAGAAGGCAGTCAAATGACTAACCCTGGATTCTGGTCACTTGAAAAAAGACATACTTTGAAATAAAAAGTGAGGAACAAAATATGCACAAACAGGAGAAATGGTCTTTTCTTCCTACTACTTTCAGCTTTTGTCCCAACTTTCCATTCCTGCAGCTAATCTCTATTTAACTTCTTTCTATAGGAAATTACCAAAAACATTAGGAGTGGTGGAAAGAAATGGAAGCACCTTGAAAATCAATGTGCAGAGGTGATTCAGAATACCTCCCCACTCGGAGCTGAGAAAATGAAGGATGAACTTGAAGAGCTAAGAAAAGCCTTGGAGAAGTTGAAACTGCTGAGTAGTGATGAAGAGGAGAGATTGCTCAAGATGCAACAGGCAGAAAGCACCTATGAGTCCCAAGCTAGACAGTTAGAAGCAGACGTCCAGGAGTTGAGAAGAGATCTGCAGAGACTAGAAAATGACCTGGACCCTGGGGAAAGGGAAAAGACTGAAGATGAGTTTGTAACTCTATGGAGAAAATGCAATGTAAGTTGTTACCCTTTGTATGTCTAAAACCAGCAGAATCGAGTGCAATCATCGATTGAACACACATAGTCCCCTCCAGCAGGAGCCTGTCCCATTGGTTAAAGGTGATAATGGAAGAGTATGAGTGTGTTATGAATCAGACTGAGGAAAATGTGAATAGCAACAATGAAATCAACTATTCTAACTTTTATCTCGCTCTCTGCAGAGGGAGAGGGGTTGGAGAATGTGTTGGAGTTGAGTTCAGAGGGATCATATGCAAAAAGAGAACAAGGCAGAGCAAACACAATTTGCTCTACTTAAGAAGAAGCAGGAAAACAATGCCTCACTGTGTATACAAATACATGCATGTATATATACACGCATATGAATACACATATTTCTGGGGTATTTGGTAAGAACTTTTCTATATTTTATCCTTCATCTGTGTAAGGTGGGTTCCTGTATTCCTTTACACAGAGACATCTTCCTAAGTCCCGGGTTTGTAGCAGTCTAGTATTTACACCAAAATCCGTCTGTTGCAAAGATCTGTGCAGAACGATTGTCACACATAAGAATCTTTACCACTCATTTCCTCTTGAGGGCTGGTTTGCATTTCTTATCTCTTCTCAGAATGCCTTTCTTTGCTATTTTTATGTCTAGAACTCAGCAGGTCTAGCTGGGAAAATATATGCAAAAAGGATCCACAAAATACACACTGGTTCAATCCTGCTTCATTTGCATGGAGTTTTTGTTGGTTCTGTTTCCCTGCATCACCCTAGAATTAACATTCTGTGTTTGTGCGTCTTTGAGAAAGATCTGTTCATGTAAATAGATGCAGTTAAGACTGCTCAAAAAATGCATCTCATGATAGCACGTCACTGCAATCAGTAAACTGAAACTGAGCCTGTTTGTGATTCATTCTGTTCAGTGAACCCTGCAGATGAGATGCAGATGCAGGGGCTAGGCAGGGAGAGGAGAGGGGAGAGGGAGAGGCTGTAGGATTAAAAGTATTCCTGAGAATGTTTACTGCCTTAGCAAAGTCCGTGTTCCTTACAATCAGAAAAAAAGGCAGCAGAAAGGGGACTTGTGAATACCCTAAGACACAACCTTATCTCTTCATTTTATGTGCCAGACACTGCATAAGATGTGATCTGTTCTTTATTTTTATGATTAAGGCAACAAGAGCAGCTCTGGCTGCAGAAGAGTCCAAGGTTGAGAGGCTGAAGGCTCAGCTTAAGGAACTGCTGCGGTTTTCCCAAGATGTGCAGCCACATGCTGAGACAGTTGTCTCTGCAATACAGCAGTATCAAAGGTAGTGGGAAGTCTGCTTATGCTGGAGGGGTGTGGGGGGAATCTTCTCTCAGACATTGAAGGGATTGACAAGGGCCTAAGAAAAATGTGATATGTCATCTGATTGTAGATGACGGGTAAAAAAGAAAGGCTTTTGCTAATTACATCCGCTTACACATTTCAGTAAACCTGTAATTTTAGCCTTTTGCTTGAGGCTGTAGGCTGCTGGCCGTTTTCAAGTGCTGATCTTGCATCATTAATGTTGTGTATGGTTCGAAGAAAATTAGATTGTTGGCACCTAATTAGATCTTCTTAGCATTTTATAATAATAATTTATACATTTTGCTTGCCTTTCATAACAGCAACTAGAAAATCAGGACAGAAGCTGTAGTAGTAAACGGTTGAGAAGAATTGTGGCCCTCCCTTGTTGAGTTTGTTGTGGTGACTCATCAGCCTCAGCAATTACTTGGCAGAGTTTATTCCCCTTCTCCTGGCAGCGTATGTGCATGATTCCTGTTTTCAAGTTGCTCTGAGTTGGAAACTCTGAAAGTTTAGCCTCTCCCCAGCCTTCAGTGTTTCCGTTTCCAGGCTGCCTGGAATCAGGAAGTAAAATTTGCTGCAGCTCCTTTGCAAACTAGAAGAAAGGAATTTTTTTTTAAGGAAAAAGAAAGGTCAGTTTTTTTACCGTATCTGAGTTTGTTTTCCTCTCCATGCTGTCCTGCTGGAAGGGTTATAGGTCATTATGGAAAAGGATTTCTGTTTAAAAACTAACAAGTAAACGATGTTGAAAGAGAAGCAGGGAAGGCAGAGGACTTGCCTCTGAGTAGAAAATGGCAGCTGCTCCTTTACCAGCTTCTCTTCAAAGCTTCTTTGCGAAGTCTGGCAGCTTCACGCTGAGCCTGGCACGAGCAGCAGAGCAAATGGCAAAGGACATGTAATGTCAGAACTTTCTATTTGTGGAGCTTTTGGCCTCTGCAGACTTGTCTTTGTTTAGATCCGTGATGTCTCAGTGACACAGGTAAGAGCGTTGTTTCTGTTTTTACAGAAAGGCAGTATTAGTCTTGATTGGCATTGCTCTTGCCAGCCTGCCTTGTGAATTTGCAGGGAACTGTTCCCATCCGAACATGCAGTTTGGGCTGCATTCTGTCTTATCGGATAGGATTTGGCAGACTGGGAGGTCAGGAAAGCTGAGAAAAACTAGAGGCAGCTGCACGGGGTGTGTCACTGCTAGGCCTGGTTACTCCGCTGTATTTTGGATAAAGCTTTGTAAGAGAAGCCTGGATATTTAAGGACTGTGTGCTGATTTTTTTTTTTTAAATATATGTACGCACACACATATATAGCATATATATAGTGCATGTATGTGTATACTAATATATAAATACAAAGGTCTTATCAGGATCACCTGTGTGTATTAATATAAATAGAAGTGGTTCTGCAAAATTTTTAAAAATTGATGAAAATATGTGGTTTTCTGTTTTTGTAGATTACATAAGGTGATCAAAGATTTCTTAATGTAATTTTTTAAAGCAACAAAGACTCAGAATATGTAAAACAAGCCAGGCAACTGCAGTTAAATTCTAGACACTCTTGGCTGGTTCTTCCCATCAGTCAGTGAGACTTCTCTGATACTATGATTTTTAAATCATGCTGGTGATAGCAGGCAGGAAAGATCACGTACAAGGGGAGACAGTGGCTGCTAGAAAGGCAAAGTAATTCCTGATACATAGTTGCACAGGAGACAAATGTGTCTTAGGGCATCTAAATAGTTTTGTCTCATCTCTGACTGACAGAGCAGCTGTTAGTGCACGACATCAGGCTCAGACAGTAAAAAAGAGTGAGGCTTTTGTGTTGGATACAGTTTACACGCGAGTATTGTGTTAACTCATGCCTTGATGAATAGGATGTTTGTACTTGGATTTCTTCATAATCCTTCTCTCAACTGTCACTTTATTCTTGCAGTGTTAGAGGCAAGACATCTAAAATGAGCACTGATACAGAAACCCAGCTGAGAAGACTCTTCCAAAATCCCCTGCAAGATTTTGAACAGTGGAAGCCATTGGTCCAGATGCTCCTGGAAACTCCAGAGCCAGCACTGGCTCACATTGAGGTAGCAAACCTGTTTCTAAGTTCTGAAACTGATCCTTGGTTTGTGTTTGCCTAAGCTGTGCCAGCAGCTGCTTGCATACAGCTGCCGCACAGCAACAACTGGAGGAGCCATTCAAGTATGGCAGGAAACCCCACAGTATGGAGGTCAAAACATAGCTCTAGCTGTAGCAGAATGTCTTCCTTTCCACCCTCCATTTGGTTAACTGGAGCCGTCAACTGAATAGACTGAGTTAAGTGTTAGATATCTTCAAAAATGATGAAAATATTGTTTAGCGTTAGCCCAGATCTGCCTGGACAGGAAGTCTGTGGACTCCGTTAAGAAGTAATACAGTCGTGGGATTATAATGCATGGTTTCTGCACGTGCCCAGCAAGGTGTTTGTTACTTTGTCATCCCTATGATCTCCAGAATAAATGTGTCTGTGAGCAGGGATGGGGTTTATCCTCAGGATGAGCATTCAAGCTGTCCTTTTTGTTGGTTGTTTAGGCCTCTCCTCTGCACAGACAACTCTTTCCATAGTACAGCTTTCCTCTATTTCTGTTCACAAAATGGATGCAGCCCTGGTGCTTCTAACATTATCAGGAAGACTTTTCCTTTAACTGGGCGCTGTCCAGGTACCTTCTGTTACCCCTTGTCAGCCCAGCATGCTGTTTTTACCTGACTTTGTTGTACTGCTTTGGTTGTGTGACTTGTGTGACAATAATATGGTTATATGATATTTTTTTTGTATGATTTAACTGAAAGAATTTTTCTTCTTTAGGCTGCTCTAGCTGAAAGCTCACAATTCAAAGAGAAGTTGATGACATTACAGCTGAAGAAAGACTTGCTAAACAATGTCCTTGGTGAGGAAAAAGCAAAATCTTTCCTGCAGGAAGTAGCTGAAGCTTCAAAAGAGAGAGAAGTTCTACACAAAAGTCTCCTGCAAAGCAAGAGCAAACTCCAGGTAAGCTTCAGAGCCTGTATACAGTCTTTGCCTGTGACAATGATCAGTCTTTTACTGAGACAGTTCTATAGATTTAAATTTAGTACTAGCCAGCTGTGCCCAATCCCTTTTTCTAGGCTGATCAAATATTCAAATAAATTTGTGATCTGTTGCATAGTGTAGCTTGGTGTTTGTTCTGAGTATGAAATGGACGTTGACAAAAGATAATGCCAAGGGATATATGTCGAATGCTGGATCTTTTTTCTTCTTTTTCCATCTAGAATTTGATATCACAACATAAGGACTTTGATGCTGCTTTTGCACCATTGCAGAAGAAATTATCTGCCATCAAAGCCAAATTAGATCTAGAGAAGGAACCGCGGCCTGACCTCTTGGGTAAAAAGACACAACTCCAGAGACTCCAGGTACATTACAGTAATGTTTGACCATGATATCCTCAGTTCATTGTGTTCCTGTTCATATTTTATTAGCATTAGGAATTCAGTTCCGTGTCCCCTCAACTGATTGTGTGTTAGGTAATTCCATTTGGTCCAGTTTATAGCATGAAGTAGATGATTTTGAAGTAATGCAGCTGTAGAACTAGCAAACCGGACCCGAGAAAAGGAACAAGCAGCTGGAAGCTGTCAGTGCCACATCTTCCTGGGCTAGTTTTATTGATGAAGAAAACGTATCCTGATACTTCTCATTAGGAGTGGGACTGCACAAGATAATCTGAACCAACCCAATTACCTCTGAAAGCAGGGAGTTCCTGTTGTCCTATCTCCTTCTGCATCCCCCCTTCCCGTTCTTTACCTTGTCACAGCTTTGACATATGCTGGATTTACTCCACAGGCTAATTCATAAGAAGATAAGAAAAAAATAATCAATAGACAATGATAACTTTCCACTTGGTTAGTGTTTTGGACTGGTTCAGCAAAAGGTCCAACACGCAGTAGAGCCTGCTCAAGGCATGCAGTGAGACTACATAGGAGAGGAGAGAGAAGAGCAGGAGGGGAATAGAGGAGGAATGTGATGCCATGGTGAACTACAGTGATTCAGTTATACAGTAATGCTTCACCCTTGAGGACCACAGGGCATCACCATAGGTCTCTGCAGTACTTAGCTAGTTATATTGTGTCTCCTCTGGCAGTTTCTCAGCAAATTGTCTTCCTTGTTATCAACTGGTAACATGTAAGAATATCCAACCATTTCTTTTGGAAACATTTACTTCTAGACATTAAAAGAATTACTTTTCTTGATAAAGTGATTGTTCCTTTTTTTTTTCCCCTCACACTATCAAACAAATCTACTTCTAGTGTATGTTTTGTGGAAGTTGATGCCACATTTAGCACCTTATCCATATGGAATCTGTCTTTTCTTCTGCAGATGATCCAAGATGACTTGGCAGAGCTTGCAATTCAAATGGAGGAGGTAGAGAAGCTTGTTCAGTCAAATACCACACACAGGCATGAAATGAACCAACTTTCATCTGACTCTCAGGCCCTGAAGAGATCACTGGAGGTAATAGAAGGAAGAGTTTTTAGTTACCTGAGGAGTTGTCAGTTGCTACTATTTAAAAATATTTTTAAAATCTTTGAGAATATGAGATTATATGATTTGAGTGACAGATGTTTTCATTTCAGGGGAAGAAGGCATAGAATTCGTATGACTTTGATAGCTCTTACAGGATTCTGTGATTATCTGTATTGTGATTTCCCTTTGGGATAGGATACCATCCACATATTTTATATCTGTATAAATTGTTTCTGAAGTGGGCCTGAGATTTCTGACCAAAAGACCTACCTCAGAGTATATAACCACAGAGGTGCTTGAGCTTCTCCACAAGTTCCTGGATAGTGATTTTGTATCAGACTGTTTGGGGTTTTGTAGCTTTGTGACATAAAAATTAAGGAGAGAAAAGTGTTGCAATTACATAATTACTTGTTTTGACCCAAAGCATTTTGTAGCTTGTAAACATAGCTATAAAAGGACCTTCCAAAGCTGTCTTAGGAAAAGAGGTTATAAAATTACCTTAGTTAGGCAGGTCACCATTAAAGTACCTTTGATAAATGCACAATGGAATTCTAGTTTCAGTCTCAGTAATCCCATTTATGAACTGAACTGACTTTTGCCAAAAAGTGTGTACAGTCATTCCTGATTCAGGTGTATTTAATATTGACTGGGGTATAAAAAACCCCAGTGTATCCTTTATTCTGTTTCATTTGAAAAGGATGGGAGCTATTTGAGTGCTTAATGCCCCCCCATGTGGTTGAATTCAGGCCCGCAGGAGCTCGTAGGTGTTTTCCGTACCACTGATGCCAAAGGATGAAGTTTTTGTGTATCTTATTAACAGCTGGGTTTTGCCTTTTTGCCCATGAGGTTCTGTGCCAGTAGTCACAGTGTAAGATCCAGTAACGAAACTGCTTTTTGTCTATGTTTAGTTGTTGACATATTTTTGTCATTCATAGATGATGATACAGCAGAGTGAAGAGCACGTTCAGAAGCATTGGGTATATAATGACAAACTCTGTGACCTACAACAGTGGATCACAGTAACCACAGAGAAGATTGACTCCTACCAGGGTGCTGATGGAGAGCAGAACACTGCGGGCAGGGTGGCAGACCTTGAGGTGAGATAAGCATCTTAGTGTAAGATGTTAATTATT
The DNA here is from genome assembly GCF_000710305.1 of Buceros rhinoceros silvestris. Taxonomy (NCBI): domain Eukaryota; kingdom Metazoa; phylum Chordata; class Aves; order Bucerotiformes; family Bucerotidae; genus Buceros; species Buceros rhinoceros. The sequence continues at coordinate 47,319 of NW_010407763.1, read as the reverse complement.
TACTTTGCAGCATTCAGACCTTGAGGGTAGGGGTTTTCTAGTGAGGGTTTCCTGGTTGGGGAGAGTAATGATGGTTTGTTCCTCCTGTGATAACTGTTGGTTGCTGCTGCCTCCCTGGTTTGCCCAGTGCTGTGGGATGTGGAGCTAGGTAAAAGACAAGAACAGTGAGAAACGGCTAAGAACTGTTGAAATGGATAAATTATTATCAAAAGATAGGTGGTTTTAAAAAGAGCTTTTTTGCCAGGGTGATTTCTCTGGAGAATACCTACCTTTGCCTGTATGTACTCATATTGAACATTATTACCCTGTTAATCAACATTACACTGCGTTGAACCAAGCTGTTTCACAGCTGCTAGCTTTTCCCCATGTAGCAGTATTTTGCTTGCTAGATTCCCTCTGGCAGGTTGTTTCAGCTGGCAGATTTTGCCTTCATACAGGAAACCAAGATGTCTCTTAGGAAGACTACAGAAGGGGTACCTTAACAGCTCACACCCTTTAGGTTTTGTCATGAGCTCTTTGACCTATGTTGGCTCTTGCAAAAATCCACAGCATATTTTTTTTCCCGCTAGGTATGTTCTAGCTAGTGCCAACAGAACCAGCATAGTCCTGGACTGAACATGGCCTTCAGTCTGACATAGCCTCTGCTTTACCCAGGATACCTAGAAGTAACTGTAAGGGCTGTACGTTTCAGAGATGGCTAGCTGAGTTTCCAGATAAGGAGATCCAGCTGCACCTTGTGGAAGCTCATGGCCAGCTGGTCATGGAGAATTGTTCCCCAGAGGAGACTGCCCACGTCCAGGCAGAGCTGGATCAGCTGAGGGAGTCATGGAGATCACTGAAAGAAATGGCAACTGGGTAAGTGTTCATGTACATCTTCCTCATGTCCTCTCAAGTAGATGCTCTTTACTGCTGTATGACCAGATACAGCTGATGTTTGTTTTTCACCACACACTGTTGTGAAAGTGAACAGCTATGTTACAATGCTAGGAGCAAGATGAGATTTTATTTAATTGTTTGTAAACTGGAAATCATTACTTTCAAGAAAACCATCTTAAGAGAATCTGGGGACCAGAGCAGCCCGTGAAGCTGCCTTTAAATCACACTTGGAGCAGGCAGTGTCTCCCTAGGACCTGACTCACCCTTGTGCTTTCAGTCTGTATCTACAGTAGGAGGAAGTAGGACTTAGAGTGGGAGACTTCCACTGTTCTGCTTCACCTCACTGTCTGATCTGGAGATATCTCTGAGGACGCTGTATCTGCAGTGGGATTTGTGCCTTTTGAAAACCTGAAAGAGTATAAACAGAGCTAATATCCTCTCTTAGATGGGAAATGTAGACTTTAATTTATTTTGCCCTCACTGTACAGTGTCAAACTGCTGCTCGTATTTGCTAGTCTGTTAAAAATTAATGTTGTTCTATGTGTGTGAGTATATTCATACATAGTGTCAGAATAGGCTTAAAAATGGGATGACTAAATTAAGGAAGGCTACTGCACTAATGTCTCTGGTTTTGTGTTTTCAAGTCTTCTCAAAAAGTGGCAGTTAAATAGAGCAGTGGCTGATAAGAAGAAAATAGCATTTGTGGACAGCAGATGGATGTCTGGACCTCGCTTCCGTCCTTTAGATGTAGATCCCAACCATAAGCAGGTGAGAGGGTGACTCTGTATCTGCCATCATATCAGCTTCACAAGAACAATTTTATTGGCTTCATCTGGTATTATGGGTTACAAAGTTGGAGATTAAGATCTTACAATTAGGCCTTTGGATGAAACATCTGACATAACAATAAGGGCTTTTTTGTTCCTGTTCTTCTGTAACCTAGGAGAGGATAAGGGAAGGGCAAAATACAAGCAGCCACTTGAAGCACCTGCATGACTTTGAAGAGTGGTTACAAGGAGAAAACACCAAACTGACCCAAATTCTTGCTGTGACTTCACCTTCTACAGAGGAAATAAAGGCACGCCAGAGCAAACTGGAGGTTAGTTTTCAGGAGATGAAGATGGAGACAAAGATTGCAATAAGTACAAATTCTTTCAGAATTAAAAAACAAAACAAACAAACCAGAAAAAAACCCCAAATACCCACCTCCCCCACCCAACCAACAAAAAAACACCCCACCAAAAAATACCCCAGAACAAACTAGAAAAAACGCCATAAAACAACAACACAAATCCCCCAAAACAAACAAAAAACCTCCTCAGACACTACAGTCTCTGCTTTAGGAGACCCTAAGGAGATGAAAAGTAGATGAAGCTCAGGAATTTAGGGTAATTACTTCACCCCTTCTACTAAGAAAGGTCTGCCAGAGCTGCAGTGGCAGGGGAAGGGGGAGCCCGGGGGCTAGCCAATTGGTGGGGGACT
>NW_010407763.1:32604-44940 GCF_000710305.1 Buceros rhinoceros silvestris | reverse complement strand
AAAGAAGGGTCTGCCAGAGCGGCAGGGGCAGGGAAAGGAGCAGCCTGGAGTTTAGCCATTGGATGGGACATTTCCAGTGTGGTTTGGAAAGGTGTTTGTTAAAAGAAGTTGATTAAAATCAGTGTCTGATATTTGGCCTCACTCTTTCTGTTGAATATAGCCAGGTGCAATGACAATGGATGCTGTAAGAAGTTAAGGAAACATAAATATCCAAGGCTACAGGAATCCTGCAGATGAGTGGACTCTTTAATATCATTTCAGGCCAAAATCCCGATAACTCAAATGAATATGCTATTCCAGAGCACCCAGTAGTTGGATTTAGTACCACTGTTCTTTCACATGCTAGATCTAAAAATCGGGGCTGCCTTGAATTCTGGGTTGCTGCTGACCTTGTCTTTGCCTTCAGGAGCTGCAGTCTCATGTGCCTGATGGTCAACGTCTGTTTGAAGAACTTCTTCATCTTCATCCTGTCATTGGAAACGCTGAAGATCTGGAAGACCTGCGTTACCGATGGATGCTGTACAAATCTAAACTTAAAGAGTCTATGAGTTCGCCGGTAGGTGACAGCACTCAATTCACAGTTGCTGATCTCTGCCATTGCTCTTTTAGGTTGCTTACATTGCTAGTCATAATTCAACAGCACATGTGTGTGACACTTAATTAAAACCTCCCTTATTAAATGCCATCAAAGACAGAACAAACACAGCTACGTTAGAATGGAAGGTTCAAAATACAATGACAATTGGCTGTTGTCAAAGATGGATGCAGTTGGGGACTGTGAGATGTTTGTGCCTGTGAATATTTTGGATATACACCTGGATCTGGGCACATGGATTTCTATTTTTTTGCATTTTCTCCACACAACATTCTCCACTGAATTATTTTTTTTAACAGTTCCTGCAGCAAGAATATATTTACTGCTCATTATTTGTGTCTCCTGCTGTGAGACAGTGATCAGAATAGCCACTGACTGAACTGACTCAGAAGATAACTACACAGAAGGACATAGTCCGTTTTGAAATTGTCCTTAATGGGCTGAGGATTTGGAATGAAACAAAGAGGAGGTATTTTAATGCAAGAACCAAGCAATTACAGTTACTGAGTTGTTATATATGAGATGATAAGGATGGCAGAATTCATCCTCATATATAAGATACTCCAGGGCATGCTAAAGATATTCCCATGTTCTTAGCATAGACATACATAATTATATTTTTCCAGCTTAACAGCTTACATTGCGTGTTCAAGATACCTTAATCGGAGGATTAGGCTTCACAAGTGCGCGTTTGGTACTTTCTGTGTGCAAGTGCTTTGGAAGCTATCTGAACTTGAACACCAAAAATTTGAGACACCTAAAAATTTTCTGCTTTGAGAAACCGTGTCTTCAAATCCAAAGCTTACTTAGAACACAAATGTTTTCAAATGCGTGGAAGTTAAGCATGACCTATGTTAATAAAGAGCATATTTCTAAGAATCGTTTGCTATTGATTGTAGTGAGTAATGCTTTGTTAACCAGAACCTTGTGTAAGCATAAATAGAGTCAGTAGGTGTCAGTAAAGTCAAAGCTATTGCCGGGAGAACTGCTTATCTGATTCAAATGGTAAAGAACTGAAAAAATTCCAGCTTTCTGCCTAACAGTGTGTTAAGAAGCTCATGAAAAAAAATCTCCAGCTGGTTCTCTCTATCCCGGTGACCACAAATTTGAAAGAAACATCCTCTGTGAGGTGAATACTCATTTATAGGCCCCACTCTCCACTAGGATCTTAAGACAATGATTATCTCTCTCTCTTTCTTTTTTTTTTTTTAAATTTATTTATTTGTTATTTTAAACAGAGTCCTGGATCTTTGGAAGAACCATACAGATTCAGAAAGGTATGACAGTTTCCTATCATTAAGCTAAAAAATGTTTGATCAGACATTTTGCAGATAATTATTTTAAATTCAACTTTTCTAAAGATTCTTGAGATTAATTTGCTTATTAAGAGGCTCCCTAAAAGAAGAAGTTTTTTCTCTCCAGATTTGAAAAAGGAAAAATACTACTCTTGAGCTATGCTTACTCTGTCGCTAGAAGCTAGATATCTGTCTTCTGGGAAAGTAGGGAAACTCAGTTTTATACATTTACATGCTGTATGAACTTAATTCATTTTTCAAAAGAGAGTAAGGAAGAGCCCAAATCTCTCTCTGAAAGATTTAGGGGCCAAGTCCCTAAAATAATTTTGAAAATATGACTTCTAATTCTTTAAACATTTCTGATAAAATTGCTATTAGATCATTCAGCCCGCCTTCTTTCTAATGCAGAAAACCAGAGAAAGTCAAGAGATTTGTCTAATGTTGTTAGACTAATCCTTATTCTAAGCAGCAGAATTACTCCTGTGAAGGATTTTCTTTTGGAAGTGATGACATAAGAAACAGAAGCAGTACAGGAGACGATAAGGAGAAGCTTAAAGAAAACAAAATGCTGCCAGTTTCTTACTAAACCCAAGCAGCATCTTTAATCCCATTTTATGAAGTCAATGAGTTTTTCAGTTGATCTGAGCTGTGCTGAACTGAGTCTTTTCTCTCTGTCACAATTTGCTTTGTTTATAGACACTGTTATCTTCTACTTTTTACTGTCATCTCACTTTCTGTTTGTTTTCAGAAGGAATAGAATGAGGCTTTATTTGCCCAACACAACGTAGATTGGATGAATAATTATGTTGCAGGAACATAATCACAAAATCATCTTAAGTTAAATCAAACCCTTGATTTCTCCTGTTGCAACATCTCTTTAGAAGTGACCAATTTTTAAAGGGTACACTTTTAGGGCACTTCTGGTGTACAGTACACTTTTAGTATGGCTAGAAATCATTCTTTCCTCATTCCAATGAGATACTCCTCCGGTACTCAGATGTGGAGTACCATCCAATGTTTTTCCTTAACAAAATACTGTCTAATTTACGGTAGTTTTCACACATACTCTCAACAGTTTTGTCTGCAGTTTCAGCCTTCCTGAAAACCCTCAAAGAGTTTCTGTCTGGCTTGGCATTAATTGTTCAATAGTTGATCATCCAGTAAGGTCACCAGAACTTTTCAGGCTGATATTATGACATTTTAATACTTGGTGTAGAGGCATCCAAACATTGTGCGTTGCTGCTTTTCCCTAGAAGAGACCTAAAGGGATATTCCAGAAGACTGATCAAGGAATTCTCCTCTTTTGGGTGAAGTTGTTTGTATGGTGAAACAAAACAAAACAAAAGCTTTAGGCGCAAGCACAATTAGATGTCATGTTTTAATTCCTCTGTCCCTCCTGCCTCAGGATAGGTCGCATTTGTTCCTCCTTAATTACTCTGAAGGAAACTAAAGTCCTCAGTTAATTTTCAAGGATACTGGAATAATGTAATGGAAGGCAGCAAACGCTTGTCAATTATGCCTACAACCAGAGCACAAAAAAAAAGTGTTCTATGAGTTTTTAATAGCTACTGAACACAAACAAAGAGAAACAGCTTGGGCTGGGAAGGAATGAAGAACTGAAATACCTCATAAGCATGAAGGAAACGACTCCCATTGCACCAACAAGTTATTTGCAGTTTCCCTTTCAGCCAGTACAAACGTTGCAGTAACTCACACCTTGCTCACTTTAGTGTGATTTTGCTGACTTGAGAGCATTCATTCTGTATTTAAACAGTCTCATATTTGAACAGTCTCACTACAATGAGAACCCAAGTGCTGTAAGCGGAAGTTTCTTTTTATTCATTCAGGCTAAGGCTTATATCAGGATGTGAGGCTGTGTTGCCATAAGATGGTTGAACACGACTTAAGAGAGACAGAAAATAATGTTGGTCCCTTTTGGGTGAATTGTTGTTCAGGCTAAGAGAAGAGGAAGAGCAAACCAACTGCAGAATTCGTGGCTTTGCAGTTTATTTTAAATTCACATTTATCCCTAAATTGTGTCTAGAAATGAAAGAAAGATTAGGCAGCATTTTTTGTATGTTTTGAATGTTCTTTCAAAAGCATGCTGAAGGAAACCAACTACCCTGAGAGAATGGCTGCCCTCCAGAGTTAGTATCTGCAGAAGGTACACAAGGCTGGGGGCTGCATCACTGTACTTGCAGCATCCAGTGAGTCTGCGTGCAATGGGATCCAGTTATCTCCGATTTGTCAGCTCTTGCATGCTTTTGGGTCACACAAAATCAGCAGAGGTGGCAGAATTTAATCTTTTTTTGGATCCATGTCTGCTTTCTGCAACACGAGGTCCCCAGTGACCCTGCTTGTCTCTCCTGTTTGGACTCTGAATATTTTGCATCAGATCAGCAGATCAACCTGGAGAAGGAAAAGACCCAGCTGCAGCCAGTCTCATTCCATTGCCTTCTGGCTTTATTACATTTCTACCCTGCCTGGCCAAATGTTGGGCAGAATAGAGCCTGCTCCATGTATATTAATGTGCTTTTTTTCTGATCATTCATCGTTTGCTGAGGACATGCCCCTAACCACTGGTGCCCTTAGGAACTGTACAGGCTAATGATTGCGATGTGAGCAACTTCTTGTTGATTAACAAAAAACAGTTGCAGGAAATTGCACTGGCTGCAGTGGATTTTTAGCAGGTGCCAGTGACAGGGCGGTGTAGATGGATATTTCTGCAGGGCACCCAGCACACCCAAGGACATAATGAAGCAAATGCTCAATAATAACTATGATAAATGTTACTTTCGAAGGTTGGCTCACAGCTACCTGAAAATATTCCATAAGCATTCTTAGCATAAATAGAAAGTCAAAGGCTCGTTATTTACAGATCTGGCTAGCACTGTTTGATTTATTTTCTCATGTGCACAGAGTAATTACATTTCCTTGCTAAACAAATTATTCTGGCTTTATTGTTTGTACAAACAAAATAATTAGGATTCATTACATCAGTGGTCAGCTAATTGCTTCCTTTGACATTCTGCTAAGAGTAATCTCCTATTACACACAGACAGAAGGAACGTGTAATTTAATCTTACTTAGAGACACCATTGATCTGGAGTCAATCAAATTAATGCAGTCATTCAGGAAACTGTGCAAAGCAAGAGCTGCCACAGCTCGCCAGGAAGAAAGCTGTGCTCTGCTCTGCCCCAGTGCAGATATGACAGGAATTCTTCATGGCAGAAAGTCACGTTACAGAAAGTCACAGTATTGTGTGTACGTGCCTGTGTTAGTGGTGCTTCCCTGTTGAAAGTACGAGCCATTTTCTTTCCTGAAGTTGGGCTGTGTGTTAGCACTTGAAATCTTCTGTACAATTACATTCTTAGGAAAATGGAAAAGCCTAATTAAAAGGCGTCTTTCTCTCAGTTTTCAATATCTTTTTTATAGATATAGAGAATATCTCTCCATGTTTTTTTCATCAGTGTGCCTGCCTGTTTTAGGAATTATACCATGGCTCAAACAGAGGAAAAGGGGCATCTTGCCATTCAGAATGAGCAGATAAACTTATTTTCCCCCAGCAGTGATATTTTCTCAGAAAGGAAATAGTGGCAAAAAATAAAAAGCTGAAAAATCCTGGCTGCCTCTTCCTAACTCTGACCCACTGTCAAGTATGCTGTGACAGACAGCATTATCCCCTTCCTTCTCCAGCAAGCCCGTGAGCTTCCCTTCACGTTACTGCAGCTGTGAGACAGCCTGTCTGTCTGCTCTTATTTCTGTAGGTTCGGTGTTGTTTACCAATCTACGTTACAGCTTTCCCAAATGCTAGAAAACGGGGACTCTTTGTCTTTTATATGGTTCTGCCACTTCTGTGCCTTGCTGATGTTCTTCCTCTACAACAGTGCTGGTGAAAGATGGAGATGACATCTTGTTTCCCAGATGTTAATGTGGTGTTAGCTAGGTATGTAGTTGTTAGTCCCTGGTTTCTTTGTTGAAAAGGTCCTTCTTTTAGTAGCCTACCGTGTTGTGAAGTATTTGCAGATTTTCACCAAAGAGATACCTTAGAATGATGTTTCTCAGCAGTTATAATTTTATCTCCTAACTTGAAGGTAATGAGAGAGAGATTTGTTGACCAGTAGCAGAATGAAACTAATTTCCAGTATATACTTGAAAAATGTTTATAACGCTTCTGTAAAAAGCATGGTAGGAAAAATTCTTGTAATCAATACTTCAAATTGTATACGTATTAGTTTTAAAAAAACTAAGCCACCACATTTTAAAAATATTTTTAAAAGATGTAAATAATATTCAAATTATGTATGGTGACTGCTGAAGTTTAAGAGAACTTTAATCTTGATTTAAGAGAAGTCACTGGTAAAGCAGCTGGAAATATACATTGTTGATGTGATAAACCAGCTTTTGATGTCAGTAGCTTCTTCTACAGGTTCCAGAACATGCTAACGTGTTGAATTTATTTCTATGCCAAATTTAATTAGTTAATTTCAAATTGCAGGGCTAAGTGAAAGTTGGAAACTGGGAGAAGTTGTTTCACTTCTCTGGCTTCCTGAATAGATGTAGAACACTGATGTCTCCTACAAAATTCCAGATACACTGAAAAGTCATCCAGCTACCTCTGGTTCCTACTGCATCGTACTACTCTCCTTCTAAAAGTAGCACAGCATTGCTCTTAAGTACAAAATATATTTCTTGGGATAAATTATATTGCTTACGAATGTATTTAAAACTGATGGAGTATTCCTGTGTTTTTAGTTTAATTCATTTAAATTCAATAAGCAGTTCTCCCCCACACAGCTGCTTGCTCACTTAGAAGGGTAAAACTGAGCAAACTTGTGGGTTGAGATAAAGGCAGTTTAATAAGTAAATAAGAAAACCAGGGAAAACAAAACTGAGAAAAACAAGTGATTCAAAAAATCCCAGGCTCACCACCAGCGAACCAACACCTAATCAGTCCACAAGCAATGGCAGCCCTGGTAAATCTTCGTCCCCCCACCTCCAACCCCCCACCCCGCCCTAGTCTTTATATGCTGAGCATGTCATGTGGTAGGAAGTATCCCTCTGGTCAGTTGGGGTCAGCTGTCCCGACTGTGTCCCCTCCCAACTTCTTGTGCACCCTCAGCCTACGGGGTGGCGTGAGAAGCAGAAAAGGCCTTGGCTCTGTGTAAGCACTACTCAGCAATAACTAAAACATGGGTGTGTTATCAACACTGTTTTCATCGCAAATCCAAAACAGCCCCATACCCTTGAAGAAAGCTAACTCTACTCAGCCAAAATTAGTACAACTGATTTAAAAACCTCTTACCCTGTTCTGCAACTTTTGCAAATACTTCACTTGTGATACTTAAGAAACTAAGTGTAACTCACTGCCTGCATTTGGATATGAAAATGTTCTTCAAAATTACCCCACTGTAAGGTTGACCTTCCATATTCTTGTAACAAGGAACTAAGATATTTTTAGTGACCCATCCTACCTACCACTTTATTAATTTTCCACAGTGCTTCCTAACTTTTATTAAATATCAAACACTTTCCAGATAAGAAGAAAGTAGTTTCCACTGTTTATATGCTGAAGATGGGACCAAACCAGGTGTTTTTTCTGCTGCTTAGGCCTGGAGGATTCTAGAATTCAGTGCTACTCGAACAGATCAGGCTATAGCCTTTGTCCTGTGCGTGCATCTCCTAAAAGCATGTCGTGTTTTATATGCACACAGAAGCTAACCTTTCTAAATCTCTCTGTGTCACAGTAGCATATGGCACAGTACTTAGTTCTAAGCAACTTTACAGCAGAAATTCTGAAATATCTGCAGTATGTGATTGCTGAAACCTCAAATACAAATTGCTGGCTTTTCCTTGTTTTCTGTTTCTTTTAAATGAAGCCTTCATCAAAGATTCTAGCTTATCATCCAGCTGTGTTGAGGTAGTCCAGAATCTCCCCTAAGAGAGAAAACAAGGCCTGTAATTCGCCTGTATACTTACTTACTTGTGTGCATACACTGATGCTCTTCAGAATTTAAAAGAACTTTAAGGTTGCAAAGTCAAGCAATCTGAAGATAGTCAGAGTTAAAACTGTTTGTGTGACTTCAGTTAACCTCCCTTCATCACAGTCATTTGGGTAGGTAGCTCTTTATGAGACAGAGAACGATGAGCACAGGACTCAGGGGGGTCCCAGCCATCCTTACTCATTCCTCGCTGTCGTTGCCTAACCTGGGCCTCACTGTCATGAAGCAGCGTGGCTGTTGGTGTCTTTGTCTGTACAGTGTCTGTAGGACACTAGGGCATTGGTCCCTTTATCCACAGGAAGAGCAGGAGTTTTCAGGTATCAGTGCATTTCCCAGGGTAGTCTCTCAGTAAAATGCTCTGAGGTAAGAGGAATGAATCCAGACTGAATCTTTTTTCTCCACTGGATCACTGATTCACTGGTGCAGGTATGATTTTTTTCAGGCATGCTGGTAACGTACAAGCAGCAGCAACACCCCACAAATGAGCATGGTGTAAGATGCTATATTCCTCCGCTCACTCAAATAGCTAGATTAACTGTGTGCTTTCATATATCCTGGAATGTGGTCAATAGCAAACCAGGGAGGGCACTGATTTTTAGTAAAACACTTCAGCAGCTTACACAGGAATATTATGTAGCAAGTTCTAACGTGCTTTTCTGCTGTTTCCCATCCAAGTAGTTTTTCACAGTGATTTGGTAAGGAGTTATTAACTGCAAACAGATTTAAGTGTTGAGGACTCCCTAGACCTAAACCAATGCTTGTCATTCAAATGCCCTGACATGAATCAAGTACAAATGTGAGTGTTCACAGCCAGTGCAGTTCGTTTGGTAACAAGCGTGCATTTAGCATTACACAAAACATAGCCGTGTACCCCTTGACAGTCCTTGCTTGTCCTGGTATTTTGAGGGAGAAGGGGGAGGACGTCTATCCTTGATGGTGAACTTTAAAAGTATATTTTCTTTTTAAATGTCAACCTGTTCCTTTTCCATGTGTGTTTCAAAAATGTCTCTGACACTTTGGCTCGATACCCAGGTATTCCAGCTGTTATTCTAAGATGCTGGAAATTAAAGTTCTGTTGACTTCAGTGGAGCTTTGCCAGTTTTCCTCTGAGGAAGATTTGATTTCAGAGTATTTTGTGGAGCCTAGATCTGACACACGCACTGCAGGCACTGTGGGTGCTGGGTAGTAGCTGTGCTGATGCCAGTAGCTGGAGTGATTAGGAAAGGGGAATTTCACTGTGTAGCAAGGTTTCTGGTTCCACCTTTGATCTCATAAGGAAATGAAATATTCATACTGTCTTTTGCAAAGGTGAAACTGTGTCAGACTGTCCTTTCCTAGCATAGAATGATGTGCTAAAGGATTAGGAGTGTGGTCCTGACTCCAAGCAGGCTTGTACCTGATCACTTTGAGCCCAGCAGAGCAGAGATTTGAACCTTGGCCTCCTGAATTCCCTGCTGGTGCCATAGCCTCAAGTCACCACAGCCTGAAAGCATCTCCCTTTCATAGCACAGACCTAAAAAAAATACCTTGATTTAATAAAATTGAAGTGCTGGCTTTTTCCACACTTGGAGCAGGAGTCAGTGCCCAAAACCTTCCCTGCTTTTTCCAACTGTATCATCTCTCCTATTAAAAGTTACATTTTCTCCTTCAGAATTTTCTGTCCTTTAACTGTAGAACCTTTAGAAGTACTACCATGGGGAAAAAAACAAAAAACAAACAGCTTACTCGCCAATTGTTCCAGCAAGCATGAAGCAACAGAACTCATCTAAGCTTCATGTGCACAAGAGCACCAGAACCTGGGCTTATAAGCAATCAATCCATTTGTAAGGGTATCTGCTGAACTCTGTGAATAAGTAGTTCCCAATCTTGACTTTATTTAGTCGTCTTTATGCATAATCCTGCTGTAGACATTTACCGTTAATGGTAAATCTCCCATGGATTTCAGTGTGCGCAGGTTGGGGCCCTCATATATTAAAGGCTTATCATTGCAAATTTGCTGAAAGCACCAAACCCTCACAGCTCATGTGTGCCTCATCTTCAGTCCTGCAGAGACATCGTAATACCGTGCTTGTAATAGCAGAGCCATTTCCATGGCAACAAATGGAGGCAGAAGTACAAGATTCTGACCGTACTGTGTGATCAAACAAAACAGAAAAGCTGGACACCAAAGACAAAAGTTCATCAAACACAAATGCCTGTAAACCCAGCAAGCAGGTGGAAGAGAAGCAGCAGATAAGGACAAAATATTTCTCCTCTGAAGTTCTGCCCTCAGTTAGGATCTGTTATGGCTAGTCCGAGTATGTTACTCTGCAGAAAGCTCCAAGGAGAGCAAACAATAGCTTGTTAATAGAGCCATGTCGCATTAATTCTTTCTGGAGAGTTAGCTTTGAAAAGCAATACTATTTTACAGTGCCTTCCAGTAGATCTAAACCCAAGGCACTTAATAAATAACTTTTCAAAATCATCCCATTTCTTAGAGTTGCATTAATAGTCTTTGCTTTAGAGATCAGGACAGAGTCAGTGACCTGCTCTGCATCAGATGCTGGATCTGTTAAAAGAATTGGGGTAGGAGGAACATGAAGGATTAATCAGTAGCATGGTTATCTTAAGAAGCCGGTAACAAACCTGAGCAACCGTAAGACGTCGGCTCCCTGGGCTGTGTCAGGAATAGGGATGAGGCACAACTGGAAAAACCCCCGATTTCCCACCAGTTCATAGGCAGGAGTAAATAACTGGGAAAAGACTTGTTGCAGCTGGTCTGGCAATGAAAGAATAGTTTCAGAATGAAGTGGCTTTCAAAAGCAGCGCTAATGGGTTGATAGCTGCAAAGCAAAAGTTTTAGAAACTGCTAGGAAGACGGTCAGTCCTTCTCACAACTGCGTCAGTGAGAGGTGGACTTCTAATTCCCAGTTCAAGTTTGTGAGAACATTTTGAGACTTCCAGTCACAGTGAATGATTGAACTGTCACAGTTCACAGGATCCTACCTTTAAAAACATCAGCTTTAAGTCTTACTACATCTTAGTGGTAGAAGAAAGAGAGTGGTTTGAATTGGCCCAAGGTAGAAGTACCTCTAATCTGATCTTCCACCAACAAAACTACACCTGTTAATACATACAAACAAACTTGTCCATGGCTTCTGGATCCCGGAAAAGGCTTTTTTCCTTATAGATGGGACACCTCAATAAATGTATTTGTGATATTGCTGCATATTAAAATGGAGAATTAAGAATGAAAAATGGTCGATGTAAACAGAAGCTGTCAGCAGCTGTCCATTGGTTTATATTGATTACCCCAAGGAGTGGCTCTTTCATGGCATTACAGAGCCAAGCCCAGGAAGCTCTGACCAAGAGTGGTGGCTGCTGCCCTTCCACGTAACAGTTTTAGTGTTGACTATAAACACAGAAGCCTTGCAGGTTTTGTTCAGCCCATAGGCTATGAAATCCAAAGGAGATGAGGGATTTCCAGGACTAGAGAAGGGAAAATCCCATTAGTACAGCTACTTAGCCCTGGTGCTTTGGCTCGTGTTCACAGTAGGTCACAGTAGGAGCAGATGACTTCTGTGATGCAGTCAGGTTGTTGAAGTTTTGATTTGGAGGGTAAATGCTAGCTGTACCCAGGGAAGTTGCCTGAGGGTGCTTAAAGTCAGAGTCCTACATACAACCTGACATTTACTTACTGCCCATTAACTACTGACAGTTCCAGTGTCCAAGGACCTGAGCTTTCACTGGCCTCAGCAAACAAGTTACAACTCAGATACTGCAGGCCAGAAAGGAAAGAGCAAGCAGCTGTTCTGCTGCCTCTACATCTGCTCAACACAATAATTAAATCTCATCAGCCGTTCGATTCAATGGAAGCAGACCAACTACAGCAGAAGGATTTCACATCACTACTGTCTCATTGTCCATAACTGCAGCTATATATTGCCTTCATAATTAATTCTGTAAGCATTTACATAGAGCTGCAAGAGTCTGAGAGATTTAGAAAGCAGTGGAGTTGATCCTTAAAAAATACCAAAGGGTGTAATTACTTTCCTCTACCATCATTCTGCTCCTTATCTTCTCTGCTGATATTTCCCATGGACTGTTCATGATGGTGCTGTAGTGGGAGAACAGCATTGCCTGTTAAATTAAGCGTCCGGTAGAGGTCAGAAGCCCTAATTTTGCTGCAGCACTGACATCGCTTATGGCTTGAACACAAAAATGTGCTTCCTCTTCCGGAAAATGTGGGTCCCACTTCAGTGGATGTTCTACGCTGATATCTGTGACATAGGTTGGTACCTAATATTGTAGCCACATTAAGTGTTATTTCTATGTTCTGAGTGTAAATCCATGTTTGATGATATTAACGGATTATTGAGCCCTCTTTTTCAGGACTCCCTTACATTTAGTTGACTCTTTTTTTTTTTTTCCTGAAACACAAAGTTCAGCACATTGGCAGAAGAAA